>NC_035437.2:142532266-142832266 GCF_002127325.2 Helianthus annuus | reverse complement strand
TCACCCTTTGGTGAATTTACTTGAATCGACTTTTGATCACATAAAATACTGGCTTTATTGGCTATTAACCAATCCATTCCTAATACAACATCAAATCCTGCTAGATTCATTGGATAAAGGTTTGCGATAAACTTTTGATTTAGAAATTCTATTCTTGCTCCCTGCAAGATTTTAGAAATCTTAATGGTTTCTCCATTTGCTATCTCTACTAGATAGTCTTGTGGGAGTTTAGTTAATGGTTGATTGAGAAGTTTGGAAAATGAAGTATTAATAAAACTTTGGTTCGCACCAGAGTCAAATAATACTTTAGCAAAAACATCATTAACTAAAAACGTACCGGCGATCACATCCGGGATCATCTTTGCTTCTTCTGCAGTCAGAATAAATGCCCTAGCATTTTTAGTAGTCTTGTTGTTCATGGCTGGAACTAGTTTCGGACAGTTCGGCTTGATATGGCCATTTTCTCCACAGTTGAAGCATATTCCATTATTTGGTTTCTTTCTACAATCTTCTTCCTTGTGTCCTGGTATCTTGCAGAAATTGCAGTAAGTAGAGCATTTTCCCGAATACGTCTTTTTGCAGGCCTTGCAGTAGGGTGCAGAGGCAGAACCTATATTTTTCCCACGGTTGGAATTTCCATAACGAAATTCCTGGGTAAGCCTTTGAGCTAGGTTTCTCCTCTGGTCCTCTTCTCGTGTACGCACTAATTCATCAGTCAAGGTGTTTGCTAGTTCTACAGCTTCTTCTATATTTTGAGGTCTAGCCGCCTTGACTACATGCCTAATCTCACTGATTAATCCCCAGATGTAGCAGGAGATTAATACTGGTTCAGGTGATGCAAGGGTTGGTACTATTCTAGCATATTCAAAAAATGTAGTAGTATAACCCTTACTATCCACTCCAGTCATCCTAAGGTTTAAAAACTTATTTGCTATCTGTTCTTTTTCATTGGGAGGGCAGAATTTTCTTTCCACCATGTTCTTAAATTCTTCTAATTCCATATTGTAAACCCTATCACTTCCCTTAGACTGGAGGATAGTGTTCCACCATTCTAAGGCTGAGTTCTTAAATAAATTGGAGGCAAACATTATCTTATCCTCTTCTGCGCATTTACTTATTTTTAAGACAGCCTCAGTCTTTTCTATCCAGCGTAAAGCTACAACGGCCCCTTCATTGCCCGAGAATTCCATTGGATTATAAGACCAGAATTCTTTATAAGAACAACCATAAGACATGGTTCTTCTTCTTTTGGGAATGGGCAATTGAAGTATGGGTCCATTGTTTACGCTGTGTTCAGGTTCAGTGGGTCGTTTACTATCACAACTACTTTTATTATCTGCTTCCTTAACCGTTTTGATAATATATGGCATTGCATCTATTATCCCTTGTGCCACTATGTGTTGAATGACACTGTTATCCACTTGGTTTCCATTATTATTGTTGTTCGGGTTATCGTTATTCGGGTTATTGTCATTCTGGTTTTCCTGGTTCACTTCGTTGTCCATCTGAATTTTAAACATTTGCCAATTATTAATATCTCAAGATAATATTTAATACAACCAATCACATAACACGCTTATTGATCAAAATCGTTGAACGTTGCGACTTACTCTATTTTATATTATGCATCTATATATATTACAGTACAACTGAAATTGAAATTACACTACTATTAGGCATCTATAGCTATTATCTATATTTTTTTAAACATACACACATATTATATATTATTATTTTATTATTACTATTATTATTATTATTACTACTATTACCATCATTGATATGGGTTCATCCAAAACTCCATATTACGCTCGTCATACTTCCAGACGAGTCGTTCTCCGATCTGCCTCATTCTCTCACTACCTTCTAAGATTTCCTCACCAAAGGTTTGGAGCTCTTGTACATTCTCTGCACTCATTGGGGGGGTGCAGGGGCTGGTACTGGGTTTGAAACTGGGGCATGGGTTCTTGGTAAGGATAAGGATTCTCTAGCATTTCCCTAATGTATTGGTCATTATCATAGTAGGGATCTAGAGGGTCCAAGTCTGGGTAGGCTGCTAGGTTTGGCATAGGTTCGTCTTCTGGTATTGGGTAGTATTGTTGGTAATCCCTATGGTCATCTAACCACGGGTCATAGTCTGGGTCTAAGGGATTGGGTGCTGGTATCCTAGGTATCTCAGTGGGATCAAAATCAGGCGTTGGGATTTGATTTTCTGAGTTGACTTCAATTTCCATTGGCTGGGTGGGAAATAGTGGTAAGGGCTGGGGTGCTATGAGTTGCTCCAGATTTGGGTCGGCAGCTGTGGATGCTAGGATATGGAAGTTTGCTAGACTCCTATTGAGCATATCTTGTGTGTGAGCATCTGTTTCTCTCTTAACGGCTATTAAAGCACGCTGTTGTTGTAACTTTTTCATCCTTTTCCTACGTTCATGTGCTCCCCTACTGAACTATCCTCTCTTTTTAGGAGGGAATGGCTCTTCAGACAGAGCCTTAAACATGAATATCCCATCTTCATTGTCAGTTGAATACCCTGAGAGGGTAGGCTGTGAAGAGGTGCCTTCGCTCCTAGGTGAGCTGGACAACTGTCGGTAGGCGTCGGAAGGTCCTTGGTCGCTCATACTGTAAACTAACAAATAGTCAAATAACACAGAACAATAAAATACAAATATGCACGTAGTTCCGTAGAAAAATTCCTAACATTTCGAATAATATCTTGGTGTCAGCGGAACACTTCTGTGGCTGAATCAGTGGCTTAGCTCTGATACCACCTTCTGTCGCAACCCTCGTCCCTATCTGTCCCAGGAACGGGCGGCCACGAGATCAGTTTCGGTGTTTATCATTTTGGCAGCGGAAATTTCATTAGGAGCGTAGTTAGGAAATATTTTATCAGAGTAAAATACCACGCTTTTATAATATTAAACACATGGGAAAATCCCAAGTTTCAAGTACACACATTTTTATAGGGATAAACCCTATTTTATTAAAATAAAACATCTCTTTATTTTAGGTAACTTTATAGCCACTTTTCCACCCACGGTACTGTCAACCCGACTTGTGGTTATGTTACTACTCACAATGTAGTAACAAATTTTGTATACAAAAACCCAACATACGGACGATAATTGTAGAATACAAATACTTAATCACTGTTTAATATAATGTTAATTATGAGGTTGTGTAAAAACAGTTTGCAAAATGGAGATTACTCACATTGCTGTCTTAGGGTTTTCGTTAAGGATTTCCTGGTGATTATCTATTAATTACAGAAATGCACACGCGTTAGTATAATAACCCAATATTTACATTAGTAATACCCTCCCCGAGACGGCATTCCAACGACTACGTCGGGCAGAACCACGATAGCCGTTACGGAACCCTAGATCCATCGGCCAGCGTATCTAATACGTAACCGGGGGTTATGATACTTACAACAAGGCAGGGCTTCGCTAATTAGGGGGTATAATACCATATTATAGTTGCTACAGTATAAAATTAAGAGAGAATTTTCGTTTTTGAACATCGACAACTGAAGGCCGATGCTCCCAATTTATAGGAGTTGATCTATGGTTCCTCGTGGCCCGCGTAAGAAGAAGGCCACGCCTTCGCGGCCCGCGACCTAGGGTGAGTAGGGCCTAGCTATAACTGGTCAGCACTATAGGTTTGACACACAGCCCAACACGTGGCAGCACACGGTTTCTCCTGGTGGCCTATCTGTCGCGGCCCGCGTAAGACCAAGGGGTGGTCTTCGCGGCCCGCCATGGACTAAAAAAATTGTTTTTATTTTATTTTGAATTATATAAAGGTATTTAGGGCCAAATTTCGTATTCGGGGGGGGGGGGCATTTTAAGACATATAGGGATATTTTAAATATTTTAGAGTGTCGGAATTATTTTTGGAGGGTTGTTATACCTGCACCCGCTGCTCACGCTAGAGCTTGCTTTGCATGTGGTGATCCCAACCACTTTGCAAATATGTGCCCCAACAGAGTGGTGAAACAAGAGCCCCAGCAGCAGCCGCAACAACATCAACAGCAGCAGCCTCAGTAGCAGCAGCAACCAACAGCCCGCAGACGTGCTTTCAACATCAACGCCTGCCAGGCTCAAGCAGACAACAACGTGGTTAATGGTACGTTCCTTGTGAATGGTATATATGCTTCGTGTTTATTTGATATTGGAGCAGATAACTATTTTGTATCGTTTGAATTCGAAAAGCTCCTTAATCGTAAGCGCGCCCATCTCCCCTCGACGTTCGATGTTGAAGTTGCCACTGGAAAAACCGTCGCTGTCAATTCTATTCTACGTGATTGTACGCTTGAACTCAACAATCACGTCTTCCCTATCGATCTTATCCCGATGCAACTCGGTAGTTTTGACGTCATAGTAGGCATGGATTTTCTTCGTGAAAATCATGCTGAAGTTGTGTGCTTTGATAAGATGATTCGTTTCTCACTCGCTAATGGTGATCAATTGTGTGTTTACGGTGAAGTCGCCTCGAAGAAACTCTAACTCATGTCGTGTGTCCAAGCTAGCAAGTATCTCTGCAAGGAATACCAAGCTTTCTTTGCGCACATTGTAGTAGCAGAGAAAAAGGAAGTTAAGGCAATGGATAAGGTGCCTGTGGTTCGTGATTTTCCTAACGTCTTCCCTGATGATCTACCTGGTTTACCCCCGAGTCGTGATATCGACTTTCGTATTGATCTCATTCCTGGAGCAAATCCTGTTGCTAAAGCTCCTTATCGCCTCGCTCCGTCCGAAATGCGCGAACTCTCAAGTCAACTACAGTAATTACTTGACAAAGGCTTCATTCTCTCTAGCACCTCTCCTTGGGGCGCACCAGTTCTTTTCGTCAAAAAGAAGGACGGGTCGTTCCGGATGTGCATCGACTACAGGGAATTGAATAAGCTGACTATCAAGAATCGCTATCACTTGCCCCGAATCGATGATTTGTTTGATCAGTTACAAGGTGCTACGTGTTTCTCGAAGATTGATTTACGCTCAGGCTATCACCAGTTACGCATTCAAGAGGAGGATATACCCCAAACCGTTTTTCGCACTCGATACAACCACTACGAGTTCGTTGTTATGCCCTTTGGGTTAACCAACGCACCGGCAGTTTTCACGGATCTGATGAATCGCGTGTGTAAACCCTTTCTCGACCACTTTGTCATTGTGTTCAGCGATGATATCCTGATCTATTCCAAGTCGAAAGCCGAACACATGCAGCGTCTACGTTTGGTTCTCGAATTACTCCAAGGGAATCGACTCTATGCCAAGTTCTCCAAGTGTGAATTTTGGCTGGAGGAGGTTCAATTCCTCGGTCACATTGTCAATAGTCAAGGTATCCACGTCGACCCCGCGAAGATCGAAGCTGTTAAGAGTTGGGTTACACCTAAGAACCCGTCTGAAGTCCGTTCTTTCCTCGGACTAGCGGGCTATTATCGCCGATTTATCGAAGGATTCTCTATAATCGTTGTTCCCTTACTTCCTTGACGCATAAAGACAAGCCTTTTGTTTGGGGAACTGAACAAGAGACTGCCTTTCGCATTCTCAAGCATATGCTCTGCAATGCTCCTGTACTCGCCTTACCCGACGGAAACGATGACTTCGTTGTCTATTGCGATGCCTCGAACCTTGGTCTTGGTTGTGTTCTCATGCAATGGGAAAAGGTTATCGCGTACGCGTCTCGCCAGCTCAAGATCCACGAGAAGAACTATACCACTCACGATCTCGAGCTTGGTGCAGTTGTTTTTGCGTTGAAGATTTGGCGACACTACCTATATGGTACCAAGTGTACGATCTTCACAGATTATAAGAGCCTACAACACATCCTCAGCCAAAAGGATCTGAATATGCGCTAACGCCGATGGGTTGAACTTCTTAACGATTACGACTGTGAGATTCGTTATCATTCTGGCAAAGCAAATGTCGTTGCCGACACCCTCAGCAAACGAAGCTATTTGCATAGCGCTCGTAATATCCAAGCCCAGCACAATCTCGAAGCTCTTATCCGCGATGCCCAATATGCCTGCTTTACCTAACGCACTTTGAAGAAGGAAATGATTCTCAACAATGGCGAACAGTTGGTGAATAAATCGAATGGTATATTCCATTTTCTAGACCGAATTTGGATCCCCAAGCACACAAACTTACGACAAATTCTGCTAGACGAAGCCCATAAGTCTCGATATGCTATTCATCCCGGTGCCGATAAAATGTACCAGGACCTTCGCTACAGGTACTGGTGGCCGGGCATGAAGAAAGATATCGCTCTCTATGTTTCGAAGTACCTGACTTGCTCGAAAGTCAAGGCCGAGCACCAAAGACCCTCTGGCTTACTCGTCTAACCCGAGATCCCTATGTGGAAATGGGAGAGTATAGCTATGGACTTCATAACGAACCTCCCGCGCACGCCATCAGGTCACGACAACATCTGGGTTGTCGTTGACCGTTTGACTAAATCTGCTCATTTTCTGCTGATACGAGAAGACTTTAAGGTAGAAAAATTAGCCCGGATCTACACCGATGAAATTATCTGTCGACACGGGACGCCTCGTGACATCATCTCTGACCGCGATGGTCGATTTACCTCGCGTCTTTGGGAAACGTTTCAATCTGCTCTCGGTACTACTCTTAATCTAAGTACCGCTTTCCATCCCCAAACCAACGGTCAGACTGAAAGAACGATTCGTACCCTTGAAGACATGTTTCGCTCGTGTGTCATATATTTCGGTGGTAATTGGGACGCGCACTTACCTTTAGTCGAATTCTCGTACAATAACAGTTATCGTTCTAGCATCCAAATGGCACCATTTGAGGCATTATACGGAAGAAAATGTCGATCGCCTATTGTATGGCACGAGATCGGAGACGCGCAAATAACCGGTCCTGAGCTGTTGCAAGAAACGACTGACAAAATCCTCCAAATTCGAGACAATCTGCTGAAGCTCGGAGTCGTCAGAAAAGTTACGCCGATAGATGCCGCAAGCCCCTTGAATTTGAAGTTGGCGATTACATACTCCTAAAGGTATCACCTTGGAAGTTTGTAATCAGATTCGGCAAGAAAGGAAAGCTCGCGCCTCGATATGTTGGACCCTTTTAGATTCTGGAAAGGATCGGCAAAGTGGCCTACAGACTCGAACTACTGGAGGAACTTAGCAACGTCCACCCGACTTTCCACGTTTCGAACCTTAGAAAGTGTCTGGCCGAGCAGGATTTACAAGTGCCACTTGAGGATCTACAAGTGGACGAAACGTTACACTTCGTGGAGACTCCTGTCGAGATCATGGACCGAGAAACCAAGAAGCTCAGGCGCTCACGCATTATTGTGAAGGTTCGCTGGGAAGGCAAACGCAGCGCAGAGTTCACTTGGGAACTCGAAAGTGACATGAAGGCGAAGTATCCACAGCTCTTTGTTACGCCTGCGCCTTAATTTCGGGATGAAATTCCCTTAAGAGGGGGAGGTTGTAACAACCCGTGTTTCGAAAGTCAAAGTACAAGTCAAAGTCAAAGTCAAAGGAAGAAAAGATTGCTAATTGCGATCTGTCACTCCTTGCTTAACTTGTTAATGCATGCATCTGTCGACTTCGTCTTGTATCGAGTCTTATACTAAATAGGTTAGATCAGGGCACGTTGTACGAGAAAATAGGAGATTTAAGGTTGATTTTATTGTGATTTTGCTTGAATAGGAGATTCCGCTTGAAAGTGTCTTGTGACATTTCAAGCGAAATCAGCTTGTTTCTTATTCCGCTTGAAGTCATTCCAAGCGGAATCAGAACACTATATATAAGGGAGTTATCATTCGAGCGAAATTAGTTAGAACTGTTCTTGATTCGGATACCGAGGTGCTGCTGGTTTATCCAGTGCGTGTAATCAGTGTTAAATCAATATACAAGGTGTTTAAAGTGAAGAACAAGCTGTTTCTAAGTTTGTTTCTTGTTTTCCGCACCTGAAACAGATCAAAACTCCTCTGAACGACTCATTCGGGTCAAATACACGATCCTACATAACTACTGATTGTACACCTTGACTTGTAATCGAATTCTATTATCTATTTACTTTAGTTGTATTATGTGGAGTATCTATTAACAATCAAGGTTTAATCGCATGTTTAATCGCTAATCTATTTATCGCTTATTCGCTAATCGCATCGCAACCGCATCGTAACTCGAATTATGTGTTCTGGATATTGTTTTACGTGTGTGTGCTATTTATGTGTTACTTGTGCATGATTACTTTATGTTGTGGTGATTAATCGACACGCAATCGCAACTCTATCGCAACGCAATCTAATCGCAAACGCTAAACGCAAGTTTATTTATATTGAGTGTTGATTAGGCTATTTGTGTAGTTATTATTTAATGCTATCGCATTGACGCTCGATAAAATGCATCGCAATGCTCAACACGTGAAACGAAACATCGAAACCTAACCCGCCGGACTACTTCGATCGAATGGCCATCCGATCGGATGGCCATCCGATCGGAGTGACATCCGATCCGACACTTGTGCTCCCCTTTCCTCTTTTGGTAACCTATAAATACCCCCTGTCACATCACAACTGTGATGTGACAGCTCTCTCTTCCGACCAGCACGCTTAAGCCCACTTTTCCTTCGATTTCTCGCGATTCTTCTAAGTTTCTTCCCCAAATCTTGTACGTCTATGATCTAAACACATTTCTTCATCATTTTCACCTTTGAATCTTAACTTTTAACCGTGAAATCAGCGGATTTGAGGTGTTCTAGGATGATGTCATCATGGAGTTCTTATGAACTTCAAGATTTGGCTTCATTCCACCAAGAACAACTCAGATCTAAGTGATTTCCACATGATTTAACATTGTTTTCGCATAGATCTAAACATTTTCAAGGTTAAAAAGGATTGAAAGATGGCTTTGTAACTTTCTTTCAACTCTTTTACACTCAACACACTCAAAACCGATAGAATCGGAACTCATTCAGGCCTTCCACTCTTCTCTAGTGAGGTGGCAGTCTGAGATCTGATTCCTATCAAAGAGACAACCGATTTTGGGTTGAAATGAACAAACCGTCATGAACAGTGAACTGAGCAGACTGGGGTGATTCCCACTTCGGTCGGATGACTTGGACTTGACGAGGTTCCGTTGTTTAACACGTAGTCATACCGTCTCGATCAAACCGCAAAACTTTCAAAACTTGACAAATTTCAAAACGATCAGATTGTTGGACGGATTGTCGTCCGATCGGATTGCACTTGGTCTTCAACACTTAACATTTTACAATTTTCAAAAATCATTAGTTTCTAACGGATTGCCATCCGATCGGAAGACCATCCAATCGAATGACAATCCTGCTGTGCACTTGTTCTCTGAGAAATACCTCACCGGACAGATCGCTATCCGATCGAACAACCGTTTGATCGAATGACCTGAAAGGTAGAGATACTTCTCTGTTTTCAAAATGCTACAACGAAAACTTCAAAGCCATCATACACAGAGACATCCATCCCAAATGGGTGGCAATCCGACCGAATGGCCATCCAAGCGGATGACCATCCAAACGGACGGCCCTTCGTCACTTGTTTCAATTGCACTATTTTATGCGCCATTCCTCGCTTATGCTATTGTTAACTGTTCAGGCTCTCTCAGCGCTCCCTTCAATCCGAGAGAGTGTTTATTTATTAACCGCTGTCTGTGAGTATACTCGATTCCTTTTTGCTTTACGCACCTTTGGGTGTTACATACGTTACCTATTTAAATCACATCGATCTAACACCGCAAACACTTTTATACGCTAACCGTTACTGCATGTTATACGTGTTACTCGATGAATGCTTGTATGTTATGTTTACACAATGATTGTTGCCTGACACCTTAGCAACGATAGTACTATAGTTTGGACTCAGCACCTGTCGTGGACAGGGGTTGTTAAGGGCTTTTCTTCACATTTCACAGTGGTGATATGAGTTGCGCATTCTACAACTCGCAGTCACGTCTGTGCATATTTCATTGTCGATAACCTACATGCTTCACTTTGCTACATGTTACATGCTGGTTATGCGTAAAAACGATTTTCGCTATCTATTATACTATTAAACTTGTATGCTCACCTTTACACTATGTGTATTGACCTCTATTTTAACGTATGTGATAGGTGCTTAAGATGCTAGGAATGCTGTGCTTTGGTGAATCAAGCTAGGGGTCTAGTTATGTCACGCTTAATCTGAGTTCTCGGAACAATGTTTGTTTTTGAGACAATTATTTGTAATAACTGTTTTATTTGGATATGTTATGGTATGTGACATGATGTTTAAATATCTAGTAATTAATAGTTGTTATGGATACTCATGGACAATCTGTTTCGCTCAGTGCCATGCCCCAATATTTCCGCCATCGGTTGGGGTGTGACACTAACTGCTGCAATAAATTGGATTGCACAAGAAGATACTCCAAACAGGCCACATAAAACCAATGAAATTGAAAAAACCCCCAACAGAAAGTGGGGGATCACGGTGGCATTTCTTTGCAAAACCATCAGAAGGAAATGAAGAAAAAAATATGGATAGACAGACAATGTCGATTGCGTAATTTCATTCCATCACAAATTCGAATTGAAAAAACAAAAGGTCTGGAAATACATTCAACAAAAAGTGGTGATGAAATTATGAAAAGCAATGAAGGTGAAAAAAACAATGAAGAACATATAGTGTCAACCTTAGATGATCATTTTAAAGGCTTTGAAGAATCTTTCCAAAAAAATGTAATCATACATAGATTACGTTATTGAACAATATCCAAATAGTGAAATTGTTCATAACAAAGTAAATGAATGGGCTTCATTGATGGAGAAATGTAACGATGCAGCTAAAATGCGCAACAAAGTTAATTTTGATTCAAGAATGATCAAAACTCTATGTGATCAACAAACACCATCAACATTCTTAAATTTGAACCAAAACCAAAATGAAGAAGCAGAAAATGACAACATTTTCTCTCCATCAACTGAAAAACGCAATGAAGACACTACAATTGTGGTACAATCCTCAAGTCCCGAAAAAACCAATGAGAATAATACAGTAGTACAAACAGGGGCAGACCCACATAGAGTGGGTCGGGGTCCCCGGACCCCAATGTTTTTAAAAAAAATTAGTAGATTCGGTGTATTAAATTGTATAAGGACCTCATAAATACAATTAGGTGGACACCATAGAAACAAAAGGAAACTTGGTGTAGTGGTAAATCCCTCTCTTTACCAACAAAAGGTCATGGGTTCAATCTTTGTATAACTCGTTTTTCCTCTTTTTTTAAATCTAGTTCAAACCTTGCTATGACCCGACCGGAACGAGGACCGACCCGCAAATTTTAACGTTTTGTTATGAAAATTTTGTACACGAAAAAAATGGACCCCATTGAAAAAAAATATTGGGTCTGCCACTGAGTACAAACTTCAATGTGTAAAGAAACTTCATCAAGTCTGGAAAAACGCAATGAAAATCCTTTATTGGTACAATCAGCATTTAATGAAGAAACTCCATTAATAATGTTGGAGATGATAAAAAAAGATAGAAGAAGCAGAAAGAACAACAAAACAAAAAACAATTCAAAATGATGAGGGACCATCCTTTGATTTGAAAATTTCTCAAATGGCTTCAAATGAGAAAGAAACAGAAGTGGAAGATGATACTAGTCGCAACGCTGCACAATCCGAAGATCAAAAAGATGCAACAAGCGAAAAAACACAATTTGAAAATGTTGATAAAGAATTAGATCAAACAGAAGGAGTTGGAACATGTATTCAAATTACAGGAATACAAACAATGCTTAATATAATTAATGAAAATGAGAGTGAAAAAGAAATCAATGATGTTATTGGAAACACGTCATTCCTCAACCCAGAAGAAGATCCGTATAAAACACCAACAAAATCTGTTCAGGAACAACAACAAATAAGTGATATCAACAAAACGGAAGAAATAATTACAAAAATAGTACGACCACATCGTCAGAAAAATGCAGGAGAAACATTATGTTCCCTATACTATCAAAGACAAATAACAATGAATGAAGTTAGAACGAAGATTGAAAACAACATTTCTGGATATGCTTTCCAAGGAGAAGGCGACATAATGTACAAAAACATTTACATATAAAAATCACACACACGCACACAAAAACAAATGCAAAATCATATATTATAATTTATTTTTTTTTTCCAGGGACACTCTATTTTTAATAATTGATCATGTATCTTTGTCAAGATGGACAGTAGAAACAATGAGGCCAGGATTGTACATAACATGAGAGATAATCAATTCTTGGGCTTATATTTTGAACGAAGAAGAAAAAAGAAGATCAAAAGAAAAATTAACTGCAAGATTTTTCTGTAAAATTCAAATGCTGGTAAGATCTCTAAAACGCAGTTTGTCTGTTTTATTTTGTTCTTTGTTCTTTGTTTTGTATGAAGTTAGCTAAAACACAATTTATTTTTTATTACCTTTATATAGATATATTTAAAACGCAATATGATATGATTGATAATTTTACTAAAATATATGTTTAATGAAGTTATTTTGAAGTTTGGTTTGAATGAAGTTATATAAAACGCAATTTGTTTGTTTTATTACCTTTATACTAATAATATATAAAACACATCTAAATAGCACTGATAATTTGTTTAATGAAGTTATTTAGTAGTTTGGTTTGGTTGAAGTTATCTGAATAATGATGTATAAAACATAATGACTTTGATTGTTTAATGTTTGTTGTTATATATGTTTTATCTAAAACACAATGAATTTCTTACTTTGTTTATTTTAATGCAGGCTTACACATAAAACAACACTGAAAAATAAATGATAGAAGAGTTCACACAGAACATAACAAAAGTTCTTCAAGGTTCAAAGATAAAAAGCATAAAAGATTTTGATATTATCCTTGTGTCTATTCTCCATCAAGAGCATTTTTATGTGATGTCATTCAATCTTAAAGAGAAAAAAATAAATATCATTGAGAAAAGTGCAAAAGAGGTTACAAATCTTGTGAAATATGGCGATGTGCCTGAAAAAATAGTAAGTTATGCCAAGTTATGCTTTTAAAACACAATATAAACCACCTAATCTTTTTTAACTCAAATTTATTTTAATTTTCTGTAAATGAATGCTTTGGCATGTTACCTTAATTTAGTTAATCATTTAAACATAGATGAAATGGAGAAAACAGGATAACTACGTCGACTGTGGTATATTCTGTATGCGTCATATGGAAAGTTATGAGGTTGAAAGTGTGGAAAAATGTGATTGTGGATTTCACAAGGAATATGAAAAGCTAACAAATATCGAGAAGCCTAAAAACAAAAAACTAGTGAGCAAATAGACAACACAATTTGAGGATTTAAGACGTAAGTATATCACAAAGATGCTATTGCACAATATCAACGAATGCAAAATTTTATTATTGAAGATTCAAAGAAGAATTGCAGCCTCAGTGCACAACTTAAAAAATGTTTATGACACTAGTTTGGAGAGGATTCAAAATAGGCTTACTGATGCTGGTTTATAATTATATGTTGTTTAAAAACAAGTACTTAGAATTGAAATGCTAGTTATGCTAAAACGCAATATTTTGTCTTTTATATTTGTTTGTCTTATAATTTGTTATTATAAAACGTAATACAATGTCTTTGGTAATTATTTATGTCCTATCATATAACACAATGCATCTCTTCAGGATTATTATTTATAAATATGTTACTTTTTGATGGAAATATTTATTATATATGTTGTTTAAAAACAAGTACTTAAAATTGAAATGTTAGTTATGCTAAAACGCAATATTTTGTCTTTTATACTTGTTTGTGTTATAGTTTGTTATTAAAAAATGCAATACAATGTCTTTGGTAATTATTCATGTCCTATCCATATAACACAATGCATCTTTAAAGGATTATTATTTATAAATATCTTACTTTTTGTTGGAAATATTGTATTACACCTGTAAATCAAAATAAACTTAAAACGCAATGTTATAAAAACATTTTTAAATACACTAATAAATTATTTTATATTCTTTATAAAATGCAACTGAATATAATAATTGATGAGATTGATAAAACATTAATTGATTATCAAATTTATGTGTTTGTATAAAAAAATAAATGAATTAAATATGTAAATCAAAAGACTAAATAAAACGCAATGTTATACACTAAAAAAATAATAAAAATTAAAAAAAAAGAAAAAAGCGTACCCCTAAAAGACAAAAGACAATGTTAAGACGAAAAAAATAATCGTTATTATCAAAGAAAATTAAAAACCTTTTGGATTCCTGACAAATTACCATATGAATTAGACAATTGATTCATTGATGGGAATAAAAAAACTGAGCTATGATCATTACTACCACACTTACTAACAATCGACCAATTATATAAGAACAAAAACCCTAAATTATATTCATACCCAATACCCAACCACAAACACGCACAAATGGCTAATCAAGAATTGTCAGTTTGGTTGTTTGAAAAAGGAAATTTCATACTTCAATATGTTGATGGCCACAAAATAAGATACCATTCCATAGCATCAGTTCTAGAAAACTACAATGAAAATGTTTTGAGAAAGATGAATGAACTAGGAATACCACGAGCATTACAGAGAAGAGACAACCCAACTATTCAAAATTCAGACTAAAAGGTATGGAAGACACAATGAAATGGTGATTGAAGATCCAAAAGTTAGATCTTGGGAGTTCATTGAGGAGAGTTTCAAGGTTGCAGTGACTTGGGAAAATGGAGAAGTGGATCTATACGACCCCAAAGACATATCTTCCTGTGAAAAATTAAGCTTTTTAAAGCAATTATCTAAGATTCCAATCATCAACAACTCTAAAAGCAAATTTGTAGAGAGGCTTCAGAATGAAGTGAGTTCACAAGTTGAACTATGGACGCAATCTGAAAGTGATGAGGACATCCCAAATGGAAGCTTAGGATTTTCATCTAAAAAAGAAAACAACTTTGATCCATGATGCTGATTGTTGATTTCCAGTGGTTGTGATTTGTTAATTATAACAACCCTCTTAGAACCCTTAACGTGACCCTAGATGTCTTAAAATATACCCCGTATGCGAGAAACGAGCCCAGAATACCCTTATATTTATAAAAATCAAGAAAAACAAAATATATAGGATTGTCACGAGCCGCAACCCAGACACCCTTAGTCTCTCGCGGGGCGCGAGGCCCAGTAATTTGCCGGACACCTATGCCGCCACGTGTCGACACGTGGCAGGTCTAGATACGCTGACTGGCCAAGCCTACGGCCTAACCTATGTTTGTCGCGGGCCGCGAAGGCCGAAGCCTTATCTCTCGCGGGCCGCGAGCCGCCATTGAATCCGCTTATAAATAGGGTGGACGAGTTCATTTGCAACTCGTTCAAAATTTCTGAATTCTCTCAACTTTCTGATAGTAATTATTATACCCGGGCATAATACCTCCTATAAAGCGAAGCTCTGCCTCGTTGTAAGTATTATAACCCTATTGTTACCCTACACGATCGAGTTAGGGCTCCGTAACGCATGTCAAGGCTCTGCCTGACTAAGTCGTTGGAGTTCTGTCTCGTGTTACACCCGATTGATTTAGGGCTCCGTAATACATGTCAAGGCTTTGCCTGACTCAGTCATTGGAGTTCTGTCTCGAGTTGTACGATTAATGTGATTTGGGTTATTTTACTAACACGTGTGCATTGTTTAATTTTAATAGATAATAACCAGGAGAATCACCAGGAAGCTATAGTAGTATCACCTAAGTCAACAAAGTAAGTACATTCACATTTTCTCACTATTAGTGAGTACATTTTCTTTTTGTGAGTCAAAATGTTTTACCAAAACCTCAAATGTTCTCAAATAAAATTACAGTGATTAAGTCTTTGTAATTCTAAAATTGCTGCCAGTATTATGGGGTTTGTATACAGTACTTGATCTTCACAATTGGGCACGGGTATCCAATGTGTGATATGACCATAGTCACAGATACGTCGAGTGGCACGTACTGACCGAGTAATTGTGTAGATATAAACATTGTAATCGCTCTTAATACTGTAATGTGTAAACAACTGATGCTTTACAAAATGGAATGTACTTACCAGTATTTCTTGCTGATAAAATGTTTTTAAAACGCGTTTCAGGTAACACAATTTGAAAGCCAATAGAAGCCAGCTGGAGAGCACTGAAGGCTTGAAAAAGTGGCTATAAAGGTTACCTAAATAAAAAGGAGTTTTTGTTTTCGATAAATAGGGTTTATCCCTACAAATGTACTGTCAAATGAACTTGGGTTTTATCCCAAAGATTTGTAATAAAAAGTTTGGTGTTTTACTCTGATAAAAATATTTCCTAACTACGGTCCTGATGTATTCCGCTGCTAAATTAGTAAACACCGATACCACTGATTTGGATCTCGCGGCACCCGCTCCCGGGTTAGGGGTCGGGGGTTGCGACATTAATTTATCTCTTTGTGGTTGTAGTTTTTCTTTGATGTTTTTGTTTTCATGTTGAATGCTAATGGTGGTACTAGAATGAAGATGATAGAAGTAATTTTAAAATTGTAAGGATGGTGAAAGGGTGATGGTTGTTTTGTTCATCATCTTTGATAATAACTTTTATCATCTATATATTATTATGATGTTTAAATAGTGCTTTTGCCTTTATATAGTTTGCTTTAATGTTTACCTTAAAAAGCATTTCATATAAATGGTATATTTACATAAAACGCAATAATACAATATACATTGAAGAAAAAACTAAAAATAATAAAGATATGTACTTGTTGTTCGCGTTTAATATGTTCTATGTATAAAATGCAATAACTTTTCATTGTTTTCATAAATTGATGTTAGTATGCCTATGATTAATAATGTAAATATTTATTGTTACTTAAAATGCAATACTACAAAAAAAAATAGCTGATAATGATGTAGGGTATCATAAAACGCAATATACAAAAAGTAGCTGATAATAATGCATCCTAAAACGTAATAACATAAAAAAAGACTTTCATTATTAGTAATTTCAAATTTTGAATACAAAACAAATTTTAAAAAACAAAAAAAAAAACAGAACAAAAATATGTAAACTTACATTGTTTTATTTGACCCAATCACAGTAGAAGAAACCTTCTCTTTACATGTACGATTGTTATGTCTTTTTCCACTGCATACATGGCATGACTTCTGGATCTTTGAAAATTTCTGAATTGCAATCTCACGATTAGTCTTTAACCTCTTTTGTACACCATATCCTTTTGTCCTTATTTTGATCGGAACACGAATCGTAGAATTAGACTTTTCAAAATTTCCACCCATATCAGCGAACCTATCTTTGCGACTAGGCGGTGGCGCAACGACCATAATCTCATCAGCTTTATCCATATAACTTTTGATATGATCTCTGTAGCGACACAACTCATTAAATCCCCAACCAACCTATTAACAACATATTCATTTGCTATAATGATTTATCTAAAAACTTTATCAATTTCACTACTCCTACTAATCTCATCAAACCGAATATTACAATCAATTGAGCTATTTGAAACAACATCTCTCATCCATCTTCTGAGAACAGATCTTCTAGGAAACTCAGTTATATCAACATACCTTAGAACATAAAGGATTTGGCGGCACAATTTTCCAAATTGTTCAAACCGTTTGCATGTACAACATATAGTTATACCATCTTCTTGTTTGCTATATTGAACCTGTAATAAAAAGTAAAATACTACATAAGATCACTGAGATGTAATATAAAACGCAATGAATAGTTACAAATATGCTAAAACAAATTTAAGTAAAAGATCAATTACTTTAAATTTAAAAAAAAAACATCAAAACGCAATTTTAAAATAATTTTACATTAGTAGAACCTGAAAATAACGTATCAAATCAATAATGATAAAACGCAATAAACATAACGACAAAATCAAAAAGTTTAATAAAAAATAGTTTACTCGAAACACAACTTAGTTAAAAGATGAACTACATAAAACACAATATTGTTTAAAAAAATACCTTGAATGAAGATGTGCATGGCTGTTTAAAATCCCTTATTTCAAAAAATTCAACATCACCAAGAGTATGATGAGTCTTTGACATACACTTTGTAATGACAACATCAGTTTCCATCTGAATATCTTCATAAATTGTTTTGGTATATATTTCCGAAGCTTGTTTCTCTAATACAAAGTGACTCCACAACTTAGACTGGATATACCTTATCATGATCATTTCTCCTATGCGCGTGCCTTCGAAACTCCATTGTAGTTTCAAAATGAGTGAAAAACTCAACAAGGGTACACCTTGGACTACAAAACTGTCCAAAAAAGTAATTATCGCTTTAACATCTAGATGTAGTACGTATAAGACCATCCAATTTCTCTCCACGATAATAAGAGGGTATCCAATCAAATCGAAGATCATACATATCCTTTAATCATTCATGATTTTCTAATCCAAAAGTAAACATTATTGAATGCCACTCAGTTTCAAAATCTTTTGGAATCATACTATCATTCCAAACAACACGAGTCATTCTTGTATTAAACTTAATTTTGATGACAAAACAGGTACGACCTGTATAGAAAGCAATAAATTTATCTAATAAAAAACAAAAACATAAAACACATTATGTAAAAATAGTTATAATAAAACTCAATGATATAAACAATGGTTGTGGATTGTATTGTGTGATTAATAAAATGCAATAATATAAACTTTATAAAAATTGCAGTTTATTAGATCATAACATGTATTTAAATTATGCTTATAGTAAAATGCAATAATATGAAATTAATTAAAAAATGCATTATTCATTAAATGCAATGTAATACCTTTGTCTTCAATTTCTCCCATATATGCCACATACATAGCCTATGCCTAGTTCTTAAAGAACATCTTTAATTGCTCTCTTCATTGCAGCATCTTGATCAGTAACAACAACTTTAGGCTCAATTCCAAAAACATTAACAAAAGAACTTAAAAGCCATCGATAATAATCTACAGTCTCAGAACCAAGTAATGCACTAGAAAATGTAATATTCCTAAAATAATCATCAATCCTAGTAAATGGTACAAAAACCAAATCATATTTACATAAAACATAGGAGGTAATGCATTACAAACTTTAGAACAAAAGAATATATAACGCAATCAAGGTAAAAAAAACTTACTTGTTTGATTTGTAAGTAGCATTAAAACCTACTATATCACCAAATACTATATAATTTCTTTTTGATTGCTCATCAGCCTAAAAAAGTCCTTTCAATCTACTATCTTCACCAACAACATAATCACATGTATATCCAGAAGAACATTCTTTCTTCCTAATAAGACGTCTAACTACCATTTATGCATCATACTCACATATGTAAAGATTCAAATCCCTTCTATAGTTTTTACAATCAACTTTACTAGCACCAACTTCACCAAAACACCATACATTGTTTTCATAATATTGAATGCTTTAACAGGCCCAACACTGATTGCAGACAACCTAGATATAAAACTTTCTTTAACATAATCAATACTTCTGGCCGCAGGCAAGAAATGAACATCTTCTTCATCAACAAAGATATGATTATGTTTTTCTTCAAAAAAGTAGATTTTAAACATATTAATGTCCTCTAAAATTAATTTCACATGAGTATTGCATCCAACTCTTTTTGAACCTCTATACGTCTAACAATCTTTTTACTATTTTCACCAACTGAACTAGAGTCTATTGCTTTGCTAACATGAAATCATTCTTTTGAACACACGTTATATCTTATTTTTACTAAACCACCATATTTCCAAGAGGTATTTTTTCTTACAGAAAAACCAACAACAAGTGCATATATATGATAAAACGCAAAAGCCTCATCAAAAGATTTAGAAAAACATTCCAACAGAAGGTCTAATGGATCCACTAACATTAGGTTTATAATACTTTCTTCCACTCTTTAAGCATACACGTTCTTCCCATTTAGAATTGAAATTTGAAACATTTAATAAATAATTATAAAACGCAATACTTCTTTATATAACCCACAAAGTTTTTATTTAAACAATATAACGCAATAAAAATACATAAATAAAAACTTCCATTAAAAAACTAATTGATTATAAGGAAATATTATATAAAACGCAATAGTTCTTTATTAAAAAAAGATATATTAAAAACAAACAAATAAAACGCAATTCATAAAACTTTCTTATCATGTTTAAAGTGTTAAATGGAAATTTATGTGCTTTATAATAGAACAATTACGATTTAAAGATCATATAATGTGGTTAAACCCCTAAAACACAAAAAGTTCGGTAAAACGCAACAATTGATAATAAATGTAGTTTTAAGAAAAACAATGAATAAAACGAACAAATTACTGTTAAATTATACGACATTGATAGTTAAACTTATAAAAAAAAACAACAAATAAAAACAGAAAAATGATTTATAAAACGTAATTGATTGTATTTCGGCAAAATAACACCTTCAAATTGAAGCTACCAGCAGTGTCTGCAAAAGCCATTAAAGTTCTCGAATTGACGATCAAAACTAGTATATTGCTTAAAAAAGTTGAATTTACAAGGGTTATACAATCGCAATTCTGTTATCCAATTGATGAACTGAGAGTATAGTTAACAATATCTGGTATATTATTAGAACGAGTATAAGAACATGTGCTGGGTACAGCAGGTCCGTGGGCACATCGAACCATTAAAATTAGGAATCAATTAACCATTGCCGCTCTACTACAACAAAAACCATCATCGGCATTTAATAATACACTGTTTAGTGATTCGTTGTCATACGTACTAATCGTACTATGTATAGTGATTTGTTGTTTAATAAAATGTGGTATGTAAAATTTTTAAAAACTACTCGTGTTTTTATACAGGTTTTACATCTAATGGTCCACTAATAGAAAGCCTCATGACCCAATTGGAAGATTTAAATTGTTGAATGACAATTGTGTAATTACCTTGAATAAGGGGTGTTCTTTGGCTACTATAGCCAAGAAGCTACCCAAAATATTATTATATATAATAACTATAAAATAATGTAAATACACCACCATAGCTTGTAATAACTATAAAAAAATGTAAATACACCACCTTAAATAGAAATGGATGGACTAGAATAGTAGAACTAACCTGTATAACCCAATTATTTCGTCACTTATACATAAATTCTTACCTAATCTTTCATTGACTATTGATCTCTATGTGGTCAATATATTTAGGCACATGGCTTTCCACTCACTTGTGGGTGGTTAATGGTGCATACATACCGGAAAAGAGGTGCACCTTTTGACCGACAAAAGACCAAACAAAGTTAAGGTGGTCTCTAAAGTTCTACTTACATGTCTCCATATAAACTTGAATAACCCAGAGTTCCTGGAGACTCTTTACCAACTCCTATAGATATTGCTATTTACTTATTTATTCATAAATAATCATTGGCGCCTGTCGCATTTACGAATAAGAGACATGTGACCGGTTAGACATGCTTCTGTTTTAGGTATCGTGTAGCCATAGCGGCTAGGTAAGTCGCGTATGTTGTTGTTGCTAGTGTACCAAAGGAAAGGTGGCAGATAGAGTATAGATGTAAATTATTAGATATATAGTTTTAAATTTGGTTTAACATCTTTGGAATCAAGGAAACACTAATGAATTGAACTGATTCATCTATGTTATATTTTAAAAGTAAAGTCATGATATTTTTAACCAATGTGTGCGTAATAAACAGATAATATTTCTATCATTCAACAATGCAAAAGCTGTGTTTTTTCTTGTTTTGACTTGCGAAAATTTCACTTAATATGAATTATTACTAATTACTAAATCATAATATATAATGTCGAATCCCTAAATCCCTGGATGACGTTCAAAGGGTCTTCGCTGACGTTATGATATCCCAACTTCTGTTCTCTACAAAAAAGGAAACCGTTAGCCTCGTCGCGGGGGACCCGGGGGGGGGGGGGGGATCTGTGACCAAGCTCCGGCGTGAGAGTAAGTAAACTTGCCGGGAAAGAAGAAGTCTACTCCGACGAGAGCAGTCGCCGGAATATCCTCTATGGTGTGGATCAGTTATAAATGTGGGTATTTAATGTGAAAGAATTATGGTCGGAATAAATGATCATGTAAAGCATTAAGTGAGATATCTTGGATTGAAGAAGTAGATCCCTTTACCTTTCTTATATAGCCGAGTTGGCTTATCTTCTCAATGGAGAGGTACCAAAGAGATCTAACGGTTTCTGACCATCTTTGGGGGACTCAGACACGTGTCTGAGCCCCAACGGCGAGATCGCTGTCCTCATTTAATGAGGCCAGCTCGGAAGTACTGTATCCACCGGTGATCCCTTTCTTATCAGTCATTAATGCCCCCTGTTATTTCTGAATATCCTTTTTCCCGCTCATTTAGTATGGGAAAATCCCTTAAGAGACAAGTATTGCAATTTGGGCCTTACCAGTTGGGCCTACATGAGAGGAGCCCAAGAAGGGTTAAATTGGGCAACCGGTTGGCCCGTCGTCATATATAATTATTATTATTATTATTATTATTATTATTATTATTATTATTATTATTTTAAAATCAAGATTGGAAAAAAATAAATAAATAAATAAAAGAAGTCAAAGGTTTGACAGAATAGATTACTTAAAGTAGAGGGAAGACTCACGGGAAGAATGGTCCGCACACACATCATTAATCAATTGCACCCCCACATTAATGTAACGTGTGTTTTCCTTCTTCTTTTATTTAATTAGATTTAGGGCATGTTTGGCTAATCTTTTCAAAACAACTTATTGACTTATCAAAAAGTCAATAAGTTGTTTTTGTATTTGGCTAAGCTAAAAGTCCTTTTAGAAATGACTTTTTGCAAAGAAGAAAAAGGAGGTTTCAAGAAGTCACAATATTGTGATTTTTTGGTCAGCTTTTAACTTTTCAAACTACAAATTACCAATATACCCCTTCTTTACCCCCTTATATCTAAAAAAAAATGCTCATTTTAGTCATTTTACATCAATAAGCTAATCCAAACACTTTTTTTAAAAACTCCTTTTCCAAAAGTCTTTTTCCAAAAGTCATTTTTAACTATAATAAGCTTAGCCAAACATGCCCTTAATCATAACCCACATTAATGTAACGTGTGTTTTTCCTTCTTCTTTTATTCAAGGGTGTAGGGAGTGCTTAGACACTTAAAAGTGATAAATTTCAAAATCAACCAATGAGAGTGTGCCATGTCAAAGTGATAAACTATGCTCAAAAGTGTTGGCAATAGTTAGACATTTCATGAATTGGTAAACTATTAAAAAAAAGGTGTGATCGGTTGAGATGTCATGTACCCCACCCCACACACCCCCTCTCTCTCCTACCCTCCCTCTCCCCGCATCGGCAACCCATCACCGAATTGGCAAACTTTGAGTGGTAAACTTATGTTGGCAGTGGTGTTGCCAATTGGTAAACTAAGTTTACCACACTTTGCCGCACCCTACTTCATATACCCTAATTAATTGATACACGCTCCAATTAACCCACATAACCCTTTTTTCAAGTATCCCAAGTTTTATCTAGTTTCGCTTATAACATGCACGTAACTATTAGTCAATCCCAAGTTTTATCTAGTTTCGCTTATAACATGCACGTAACTATTAGTCAATGTACTATTTGTTGCTATAATTTTTTTAAGAGTGGAAATTACAACTCAAAAGACACTCACTTAGACTACTCTAAAAACAAATTTAAAACGATTATTAATCTAGAGAAAGCTGAGGTATTTGATGTATGACGTCTCCCATAATGCATAGAGAAAAGGAATTGTAATTTTTAACCCAAATCCAAGAAACCTAGGTTTGCCAACGAATACTCGTAGCAAAATGAAATATAACGTTTAATGAGAGCAAATTTTTTTTTCGAACGGTAAATTTGGATCACTAACGGACCACCGGAGTATCATCGTGCCACCAGCAGAACCACCCGATCATATCCATCTCCACTAGGCAATATAATGTCTATACACCAATTCAGGAGGAAACCCAATAAATAAATCTGGGAAAAACCCCCTTTATGGGAATCGAACCCATGACCTAATGGTCATAAGCCTTATCCCACCCTCAAGATACCACTAGGCTATAATGCCATGGGCTAGGCTATAACGTTTAATGAGAGCAAATTAAGACTGCGGGGTATGGTGGAGCTTGGGTTGGGCGTGGGTTGGGGTAATTGCTGACACGTGGATGTTAACCCAAACCCAAGTTTTAATGGGGTATGGTGGGGCTTGGGTTGGGCGTGGGTTGGGCCGGCGTGGCCTAGCCACATCATCATTTTTTTAATATATATTTAAATTAATTAAAAACATAAAAAAAAACATATTTTTTTTTAAATATATAAACAAACATAATAATTATTAAAATAAAAAACAATCATTCTTCGTCGGTTTCGAATCCAAGAATCGTTGAAACATGTTCCACCAAATCAGATCGAAGGTTGTGATGTATATCCCTTGACTTGATCCAAAATTCATTAACCGCTTTATCTTGGTCTGTTACGTTACCTGGTTGGGAATCATCGTCATCATAGTGGGTAACGACCGCTCTACCTTCGTCCTCCAAAATCATGTTGTGAAGAATGATACATGTGTACATCACGTTTCCAATCTGATTCTTGTCCAATAGTCGACAAGGCATTTGTAATATTCGCCACCTTTTCTTCAAAACACCGAATGCTCGCTCGACGTCTTTACGTGCAGCCATCTTTACCCTGTTAAACTTTAATCTCTTTGGATCTGTCGTACCGTGTTTTGTGAATGATTTTACAAAAACTCCCCACTCTGGGTAAATCCCATCAACTAGGTAGTACCCATACAAGTACTCAACCCCGTTTACAAAGAAAGTTCCTTTAGGTCCTATACCATTTATTCGATCATTGAAAAGGGGCGAGTGGTTTATGATGGTGATATCATTATGTGAACCTGGCATACCGAAGAACGCATGCCATAACCAAAGATCTTGGGACGCAACCGCTTCAAGCATGATGGCTGGACTCCCGTGAAATCCACTCGTGTGAGCGCCTTGCCATTGGGTAGGACAAAGTTCCCAAGCCCATTTCATACAATCTAAACTACCTAGCATCCCGGGTAGCCCATGATAATCTGCGTGATGTTCCAATAATTGTTGCATGTCACTGAACGAGGGCTTTCTCAAATATCTTTTCCTATAGAGTTCTAGAATACACGAACAAAAGTTGTGAAGACTTTCTCTAGCTACACGTGCAGACATTTTTAAATAGTCATCCATAATGTCCGAACTATTGCCGTACGCTAACTGCCTAAGTGCGGCCGTGACCTTTTGCCACGTAGTAAATCCTAATTGGCCGGTTACATCGGGTTTTTGTTGAAAATAAACATACTTCTCCTCAAGATCTCTAGATATCCTTAAAAATAAGTTTCTACTCATACGAAAACGACGCCTAAACATTTTTTCATCATACTTAGGTTCAGCTGAGAAGTAATCGCTTACCAACAAATCGTTAGCGGTAACCCGTTCACGAGCGATGTACCTTCTTCTGCGTTTAGGTTGTTGACTCTCTTCCTCCTCCTCTTCGTTTTCAACGATAACTTTCACCACCGTCGCGATCGTTTGTAGAAATATTTCCGCCCCATCGTCAGATGATGATGACGATTCAGTATAACTTGAAGAACTCATGGCGAGATTGTGTTTTATGTGTTTGATTTTGTGTGAGAAAAATGATAAATATTGTAAAGTATTTATAAAGGAAGAATTTTTTTTTTTTTTTTTTTTTAAATAGCCCAACGGCTAGCCTGGTTTGGCCATTCACAACCCGCCATGTCAGCTTGGCCAGACCGCCCCACGCCCGGCTTGAAACCCACGAAAAAGGGGCTACGCCCAAACCCATGCCCACCCGGGGTGGTGGCTTGGGCGTTTTCGAACGGTAAATTTGGATCACTGACGGACCACCGGAGTATCATCGTGCCACCAGCAGAACCACCCGATCATATCCATCTCCACTAGGCAATATAATGTCTATACACCAATTCAGGAGGAAACCCAATAAATAAATCTGAGAAAAACCCCTTTATGGAAATCGAACCCATGACCTAATGGTCATAAGCCTTATCCCACCTTTAAGATACCACTAGGCTATAATGCCATGGGCTAGGCTATAACGTTTAATGAGAGCAAATTAACCACTCTATTCGTATAGTCTAGCTAGTGCGTTTTTACTATATATCTAATGCTCAAATTAGATTTGTTTATTATTTATTAAAGTAGTTTATTTATTTAAGCAATAACTATTTTTATATATCTATATTAATTTAATATATAACAACATATTTATTAATTTATTTTATCAAAATTTTAAATATAATAGCATTAGTTACCTAATTATATAAATAATAGTTTCGATTACACTCAAAAACCCAACCGACTTCACAATAAAATTTAGTTGTCCACTTTCTGAAGCTCAATTTATTTCTTAATAAATCGATCCGACTCTGACTTTTATTCGTACCACTAGCAAGTCACAAGTAAAATCACTAAAATTGGGGACAAAACTTTTGAACTATACAATATCATATCATATCTTTACTTGACAAATGAATAAGAAATTTGGACTTTTATATTATCAATTCTTTTCCCTTCCAAATTTATCCATGATATTAACTAAAGAAATGTTTTATGAAATAAAAAAGCGTAACTTAATCATATTTTAATATTATTATAGTTTATTTTTTGTTTAACCATTTGTGATATAACAAATTCTACTTTAGTTATGAAAATATTTTTATTCATCATACATAAATTGTTAACTTAGATCATAACTTACTTATAATAACTAATCACTATACAGGTCCACATAACAATTATTAATAAGAATAACAAATATAATTTATGATATACTAATAAACTTATTTTTATTTACTTTTAATAAAAGTTATATGTAAAAGATACACAGTAATAAAAATAATGCTATTTTTATACATATTTATATGTAATGTTATACGTAATTTCATATATATATATATATTACATGTTTTTTAGTGTTCACTCTCTATAATGCATGGACGATTTGTTATTTTAGTGTTACTTATTAGCATATGTCCGTTTTTATGATAAATTCAAGTTAGGTATATAAAATATCATATGGTAATAAAGATACGTTAGTTATATAATTTTTTTACAAACTATATAATTATACCGTTTATATTATATAACCCCGTGTAATATACGAGTCTATAACCTAGTATTATAATATTTAAAATTGAATTACGATAATAATTTAGTATTCCTAATCGTATTTCAAAATAATTATTTATACCTAAAACAATGGATAATCTATTACTTTTATGTAAACTAACTTCTTCTATATTCTATATAAAATTTCATATTTTAATCTACTACTTTTATGTAAACCAACTCTATATAAAATTACATTATTTTAATCTACAAATATATTTGAACTCTTTACTTGGTATAGTAGTTATCAAAATCTCACTTACAGCTCCCACTCTCTCTCGCCCATGCACTCTTCTCCAAACTTCCACTACCGCCGCCAGCTATGGTAGTCGGAGTTCCACGTTTTCCGGCAACACTCCTTATTGCTCTCTCCCTCTTATGGTTCACCACCACCACCACCATTTTTAAACAACCACCACCACTTCAAATCCAACATCACCTCTCATATCACTCAGCTCGTCATACATTATACAACAATAAAGCATTGCCAGTGCCACCACTCGTGAAATTTGACTTCTCACTGTTCATTTCAAGGCGACACCACCACCGGAAAATTGGCCGTGATTATTTTGTGTCGCGGTCCACGTTAGATCCACGGTATGATGTAGAGATGCACCTAGTACCAACTGGTCCGAATCCGTTGCACCACTGAAGTTTTATCGAAGGTTTTGAGTTTTTGTGTTTGTTTATGTTTTAAAACTTGATACAAATATTTATAAAGACAGAAATTATAGTTGTATTGCTTCATCTATTTTTATTCTATGGGTAATATAGAAGTTGTAAGAGAAATATTTATAAAGATAAAAACTATAGTTGTATTGCTTCATCTATTTCTATTCTACACGTTATATAAAAATTGTAAGGGGATGAGGGGTGGTTCACTAGTGATAGATTCTAGTGATGGGAGCACCCAATTAAATCATGTCATGTCAGCACCCAATATTCTATCACTAGTGATAGAAATGTAGTGAGGGTGGTATCACTAGTGATAGGGATTCCAATGTACAAATACTAATGCACAATGTACAAGACACACGTTCCATTTTTTGATTTGCAACGCGTTATACACTCAACGAGTGATAGAAAGGGGCGGCAGCGATGTAGAGTGATAGAATAACGAGTGATGGGGTGGTATCACGCACCACCCCGCCTGCCCTAACCTTGCAAAATATTATATTATATTTTCTTAAATTATGTTTTAATATACAATGAAGAGTGAATTTCAAGGATTGTCCTGACCAAATTTAACTGAAAAACCTAACTGAGTTAGGCCTAAAGGACAAAACTTGTATGATATGAAAACAAAAAGGACAAAACTCGTCAATTTTGAACATAAAGGACAACGCCTAAAAATGAGTATACAGATAAAAAACAATTCTTGAAATTCACTCAACTAAATTAACACATATAGCAACTATTATAATTGTATAAAAATGGTACATGACTACGTGTATTGCATGTGTTTATTTTGTACATTTTTGTTTGCGCATGTACCTACAAGTGACATATATGTTTGAAATTTAAACATAATATAGGTTTCTCTATAAAAACTGGGTTAGAGCCGACGAGGGTCGAGTGCCACTAGTACCACTATACTTATATGATCAGTACACCAACACTATTCAAAAAAAGTTTTACACTACGGTCATTTTTTACACTTCACGGGAGAACTTAACATGATGCACATGTTAACCCTGACATCTTAATCGGTCCGTACTTGTATATATTATTAATGCTTGTCGAAGTACCACTCAACTTCCATAGAAAAGCAAGTAAATAGAATCGCATATCCACTTGGGAATAGCCCAGTAGTGTTGGTGAATTTAGATAGAGTTTAGGATATTAGAGGTCAGGGGTTCAATCCCCATGATGTGCAACATTAGCCATTCAAAAAAAAAAAAAAATTACAATCGCATATTCATTTATGAAGAGAACCTTACTGTTAATGCTATATAAGTGTTTGTTAACATTATACTTGTATAGTGAAGACTTCAAACGAGAAAATATGTTTGTAACAATAAAAAAGAATAAATTATTCCATATATAAAGAAGCAATTTTTTTGTGCATCATGAGTTGTAAAGTGTGCTTTGGGTATTTTTCAAAAAAAAAACCTTGATTTTTTAGTTTTAACCCAAATGTTTTTACCTTTTTCAATTTTAACCCTACATAATTTGTTTTTTTAACTTTAACCCAAAACTTTTCATTATTTGCAATTTAACTTCACAACTTTTGTCACTTATACGTTTCATCTTTCGCAAATTTTCGTTTTACGTATAGTTCTAAATTTTTCGAGTTAATACGACGCAATGTGCATGTGTGGTTCAACGTTTTTACCTCTATTTTCCCATGTTTGTCAGGTTCGTCGCAACACGCATACCCTACGCCGAGTCAGTGTCGATGGTCGATGACGGTTGTGTGACATTAGTACTATTTGACACCGTTTTACGCCCCGCCGCAACGCGGGGTGTGCTTTGGGGGGTTTTCAAAGAAGAATGGTTATGCATATGGTTGTCGTAACGTTGGCTTTGGAGGTTTTCCAAAAAAAGATTGATTTTTTTTTACTTTTCACCCAAGAGTATTTTATAAATTACTTTTAACCCAAAACTATTTGTTTTTTTACTTTTAACCACAAACTTTTTATCTTTTCTAATCTATCTTCACAACTTTTTTTACTTTCAACTTTGGTCCTTTATAGTTTTCATTTTTCGCAAATTTTTCGCATTATGCTTCATTCTAAATTTTCTGACTTAACACATCGCATCGCATGGTGCGTCTTTGGTTTAACGTTTTTACGTTTCGTTCTAAATTTTGCGAGTTAACACGATGCAACGCACGTGTGTGGGTGAACGTTTTACATCGTCTATTTTTTCCCGTTTCATAGGTTTAACATAACGTGCGGGTTCTAGATCGACTTAGTTATAACTAAAGAATCCCCGCCGCAATGCGGCGGGTCGCAATTCTAGTTTTAATAAATAGGAATGCTTTATTTTACTTTATTTAATATATGTATTTAATTTTACTGTAAGTGTATGCTGATAAATTACATAGATCATTAATTTGTAATCTTTGTCTTTAATAGCTAACTACATTAATTTGTAGCTTATTTTCAAAATATATATTTTAAAAAAAAATTTAGTGCGAGATAAATTATAAGGTGTGTAGGATAAATTATCACTACAAGAAAGTCGATTAACAGCGGCGACAATTGTCGCCGCTAATAGTACTGATCTGCGCCGCTAAAGGTAATAGCGGCGACGTGTCGCCGGTAAAGGGTCGCCGCTAAAGGTTGGCCGGTAAAGGGCGACAGATGTCTTCGCTAATAGTGTCTTCGCTAATGGTTTGAATTAATAGCGGCGACACGTGTCGCCGCTAAAAGTCAATTTTTTGTTTTTAATTTTGCTGCATTTGCAGTATTTCCAATTATAAACAAACCTGCCAATTTTCCAGTTTTACGCAACACAAACAAACAAACTAAATAAACATAATGCTTTACATACTAAAATCGGAAATTAAACTTATCCGTACAATAACATCCTAAAATATCCAAAAACTACAAATAGATAATACTAATTACTCATAATATAACAACAAATGAACCGAGTTCTCAATTTAATCCCAGCTTAAAAATAAACAATACAACTTCCCAAAAATTCACTAATTCTAAACCAACTTTCAAATCCCAAAGTCAAAGTATCTTAGCCCACTTATCAAATCGGTTTCACACACTAGAAGCCCAAATCTTTAACTTGCACAACAATATGTGGCCCAAACCAAAATCTAATATTTGTATTGGCCTCAACAAATTTTAACAAACTCAGACTAAAACTCACTAAAATGAACTAGCGATAAACTTGATCCAAATGAATTGTTATTGGCCCACTACACTTGTATTATAAGCCAAAATAAAACTGATTTTGAATAGTATTCAGCCCAAACAAACAATTCTTATTTGTCTTTATTCACTAAACGTTTTGATGATACAACAGTTTCAATTTTTATTTGTCTGTATCGAAAATCTCAATTCATTTTTTTTAAATTTGTTCACAACCCAATGCGAAACCGTACTATATTCTGTCAACTATCGATTTTTGCCATAATATAACAAGCACCCTTGGGATGTATGAAACTAAGCAACAGTGGGCACAAAAAGAGAAGCAGCAAGGTGAAAAACATACACAAACCTTATTTTGAAGGAGGAGAAGAGATGGTGACGGTGGAGATTAGGTGGTGGCCATGGAGACGAGGTGGCGCCGACGGAGATAGTATCTAGCATACACTAACCGATTAACAACATATATAACAAATTAAACAAGAAATTCAACATAAAAGTAACAACACTAACCGATTTGAAGAAGAAATTGGTAAAAATGAAGAGATGAAGCCGATTTGGAGAAGAACACTGAGAGAGATGAAAGGTTTTGGGAAAGTGGAAGGAGGGAAGTGGAAGAAATGACGCTAATTTGAACTTTATTCGTCGGACCAATAGGGGCGACAACATGTCGCCACTATTGGTTACAAGTGTCGCCGCTATTAACCTGGACAATCCCTGGCCGTTGGATGATGATAAGAAACGTGTGGCTAGGGTTTAACGTGGGACACCGGGTGCGGATAAGGCCAATAGCGGTGACATACTGGCTGTCGCCGCTAATTGTGTCGCCTCTATTGATCCTTTTTCTTGTAGTGTATGAGCTGTGTAGAATAAATTATGAAATGTGTATAATAGCTTTTGATGTGTTTAGACAAAAAAAAAAATTAGCTTGGAGGATAATAGTCTTTATTACTACTTAATTAGTCAAAAACAATAATAAATGAGATCACAGAAAACTATTTAATGTTTTAAAATTTTACCTTTTTTTTCTTCTCTATTGAACCTCTCCTATACTTAGGCCATGTGTAGTAGTAATGGCGGAAAAAAAATGAAATATGGGGGTTATAGGTGGGTTATATAATATGAGTGTGTAGCGGGGGATTATGTAGATATAAGGTTATATTTGTATGTATATATATTTGTGTGTGAGAGGCAAATGTATTTACCCAGTTATAATTTTCGCGAGGCAACCGGGTTCGAGTGGTATAGTGCCCCTCGGGGCAGTGTGGGAAGAATTTATAACCCCTCCATAAGATGCTATGGAGGGGTTAGGCATGATACAACCTTTTACTACGGAAGAATTTATAACAAAGAAAACTGATAATAACGTTAGATTTGTTAAATTATTATAATCATATGATTTCGAAATATGTTGAGGTTAAATTGCATCTTTTACAAATAAATAAGTTTTTAATCCTGCTTTAAATATAATTATTATACTCATCGGAAGATTTCAATGTATGATCGGCTACTAAAATTACCATTTTTAATGCTTTCTAGTAAGAAGTAGTTATATTAAAAAAAAATAATAAGAAGAAGTTATGTTTCCTTGATATACTAGTGGGTTGGCCCGCACGATGCTGCGGGTGTCACCAACCGGTTTTGAGACGAATCAGTTGGATAATCATTAGATGAACAAGGAACACATACGAATTGTTGATGAGTTCTGCATTAAATCGTCTATTGTCAAATCATATTTTTTTAAAGTTCACTTTGTTGTATAAAAATAATAGAAGAACCATATTATTTGTAAATTTACCACGTCCCAATTAACATCATCAGCTTCTTCCCTTGCTTGTGGAGTAAGCACAACTTTCCTTTAATGCTTTCCCAGTTCTTTTATACTTCCTGACAATTCTATCAAGTTCCCAAAGAGTTTCTATTTAGTGACAGTATGTACTCCTGAATCAAAACTTGTTAAGGTTAACATAAAAGCTGAAAAACATTTTTGTAATTATAAGCACATTAGTATCAACAACATATATACCAGTGCTCTCAAATCATACTGATATTAAATATCTACACTTCGAATCCGATTATTTTGGATTTAACTAATCAAATCAAAATCACATTTATCTTAACACTCAAAACAGAATATCGACAACTTTGCCGCGATAGTCAGATTAGACACAATATCAAACACCAATGTCAAGCCTCAAATTGACTTACCTTGAAACCGTCCGTCGAACCCTATATCCCCAAAATCATCATGCTCCTTTAGTCCCAAAGTCACATGATTTGATATAGGCTGAAAGCAAAATAAACCGATTGTAACTACTTGTTTATTGCAAAAAGAAAGAAACGAAGATTATCCGGCACACCAAATATCTATCTTCAGTATATAAACAAGTATGTTATATCATTTGTGCAAAGGGTTGTGGACTAACCCCACATCAGAAAAAAAATCTTTTCCAGGTATACCTTCATTTCTTCATCTAGAAATCAATCAAATTAAGTTCAAACCATCGAATTAAAAGCTAGATTCCACGAATAATTAAAATATCAAATAAACGTTTGTCTGCTCCATTACAGCATTTGGTGGCTTACTCTGAATAATTAAAACATCAAATAAACCAGAAAGCTCACTTGGGTTTTTGCTTAAAGATTAAGTCTTTACATTCTCACACTTAGTGTGTTGTCCATTCATTTAAAAAAATATAACAGCAGCATATACATATGATTTGGGTTTGCAATCATCATATCTTGCAATAACCCAAAGTGTGTCGTAAAAAGTTAAAATAGGAAAAAGGCAATGGAATGTGACCTTTACTAAAAGATAAGTGTACTCTTCAACCAACTATCATATGATGTCATAATTATAACTATAATATAATTAGTGGAGACCTCAATTTGTCGACTATTGACAAGTATCCACTGCTCCTTGATTATAAAAGAGACTAAAAACACAAGAAAAAACATATCCAATTTAATTCTAAAAAATCAAGGAGATACTACACCTGTTTCTTGACTTGCTTTACAGATTTTTCATTCTTGTCATAAAAAGGTAAACATGAACCGAAAACACACACCTCATAACGAATCAAAATCCCTACAGCATAACCATTTGCTTTTGGTGGCTTCTACTCAGTCGACAACACCTGAAGACATTTAAAACATGATATTCTATATACTTACAAATTCAAGTGAGATGTACAGTAGTTTTATTTTATTTTAATTTTTTGATTTTGGTGTCTTTTGTTTTTTTTTTTTCTTTTTTGTCTTTTCTTTATTATTAATTCTATATACTTACAAATTCAAGTGAGATGTACAGTAGTTTTATTTTATTTTAATTTTTTGATTTTGGTGTCTTTTGTTTTTTTTTTTCTTTTTTATCTTTTCTTTATTATTGTTATCATTATCACTTAACTTTTTTTTCTTTCATTGTTATTATTCAAACTTTAGTACGAGTACTTGTAACCCTTCAACTTTTTTAAAAACTTTGTAATCGAGATTTACATCCGGCTCTGAGAATTCATGTACCCTGTTCGAGTTTGAAAAAACGTGTCCTTAGGCCTTAACGAAATTGGGTATTGGGCTCATTAAAAGTTTAAACCTAATGGCAATGGGCTAATAACTAATCTAAACCATAAAAATAGTTTTGTAAGAGGGCCAATGTTGGTGTTTGTATGAGCATACCCATTAATATATTTATTTTTACATTTACATATCAGATTTTTTTTAAATAACGTGCCCTTCGAACTATCGGACCCTGACTGGTGGTCCTCCCCGCCCACCCTAAGGGCTGGCCATGAATTTACATGCATACATATCGATATAAATTAAGTTGATTTACGTTTTGCTATAACCTTTTTTTTTAGAAATAAGTCGGGTCAAATATAATCCATTTTGGTATTTATTTTTATGTTTGTTTTCAGTTGATCTACGTTATTTTGAAATAAATTATTTTCGAAAATGAGTCAGTTTAGTTATAATACGTTTTCATTATACAGTATAAATTCGAGTTACTTTACGCTTCAACTCCGCCGCAGGGCGCCGCACCATTCTTTAACATAAATAGCATTATTTTCTTACGTGTTTATTTTTATGTACGTGTCGCCATAAATTTAAGTTGGTTTATGTTTCAATGTAAGTTTCTTTCGCAAACAAGTCAGGCCAAATATAATACGTTTCATGCTTAGGTTTTGTACGTTTGTAGTTAGTTTACGTTTTGACGTAAATTTAGTTTGGAAACAAGTTAGGTTAAACATGATACGTTTTCATTATACGGTATAAATTCGAGTTACTTTAAGTTTTGGCGTCGCTGCAACGCGCGGGTAAATTTACTAGTTACAAACAAAACTATAAAAGATGCAAAAAAGAATCCACCAAACAAAAACAAACCTGCTTCTGCATTGCTTTGTCAATATCAACCCCAGTATCAAAATTCTCTGACTCTGCTTGAACAGACGTATCAATCTCCATCTCAGCAATCTCTGGTTTCACTCTAACCTACAAACGTCACTCTAACCTACAAAATGTTTTTATTATATTATATTTTATTTTTATTTTTTATTAACATGTGTCTTCATATTATTTCCCAATATGAAGACATATGAGCGAGACATAAACACAAACAGTAACGCTCCGCGTTTCCATAATTTTCCTAATTTACAAATCGAGACTTAAAAATCTATTTTTAGAAGCTTGCATCTTTCAAATTATACCGTATATCGTCAGAAATCTTTTATCTTTATTTTAATTCGTTATAAATATGGTTAGTTTTTCATTGTTTAATTAATTAAATTAATTAAGTTTTCAAATAAAAAAATAGTTTATTTTTATAATGATCTAGTTAGTCTCGTTAAATTTTAAAGTTAGTAATATAAACTAACCTAGTTAGTTAATTGTAAAGTTAGATCCTTTTCAAAACTTCATGACATAAGTTGGTTTATTAAAGTCAATGGACTATTGGGGTGAATTGTTAGGTTTTAACTTGCAGGGACCATTTGTGTACATAACTGAAAGTATCATGTTCAGAATGAAAAATAAATAAATTAAAGCTGAAAACCCTATCTCTTTACATCCGCCGCACATAATATTTCCTTCCCCTGTTTCCTTTTGTCTGCAACTCAAAAGAAGCACACACTCACAAAAGCTATAGATGAACACAACACTTATAAACATCATCATCTTCACACCCTCTCCCCTCTCCAATTTCCGGTGCCGGCTGCGGCGGAGCCACAGCGGCGACATGGCGACGGTTATTGCTTCGGCTACACACTCATCACGACCCTCACTTCATGCCTTCCTCATCCAAACACCCATTTTCGTTGTTCACCATCCACTCCGCTACCTCTGTTGAATGAACGGCCGGCCACCACCATTTCGGTGGTGGCGTATGGCGGCGTCTGCACAAACGAGAGAGAGGGAGAGAGAGAGACGTAGAGCGTGAAAGAGAGAGAGAAATCAGGAGGTGAAAAGAGGAAGCCGGCGACGACGCACGGCGGCGGCAGAGGGGATGCTCGGTCCGACGACGTTCACGTCTCGGGTCAGGTTCTATCGCGTTTCAGTCTCGGGTCAGGTTCTATTGCGTTTCAGTTTCAGGTCTGATCCAAATCGCGAGTTCAGCTTTCTGTTCACTCGAGCCTCGGGTGAGCGACATCGGTTCAGATTCACATTCGAATTCGTTTCGGTATAATTTCTTGTCCTCTTTGTTCTTCGTTTTACTTAGTCGATAAACATCACATTTCCTTTCCTATTTATAACATTTCAAAACTGAAAATGAAACCAAAGGGATAATAGTTTCTGTTCGTCGTTGTATTTTTTTAACGAGGAAGATGAACGTTGTCGGTTTTAATTCCAAAGTTTATCAATGATTTCAAAGTTAACACAGGGGTATTTATCAAACTGTTGGAACTTTTTCAAATATTAAGATTCCATGTATATACAGAAACAGAAACGTAAAAGTCACACACTCCAAAAGTTATGGATCATTTCGATTGTTTACGTTCTTTCAAAGAAGGTATATAAGATAACTTTTATATAAGACAAAAAGCCACTAGGTTATTTATTTATTTTCAAAACTATACCTTCATTCATGTATAATATTGAAATGAATATTGTATATTGAACAAATTTGTTCCAAACGATCAAAACTAATTAGTTTTGTTATTTTGAGTTTTTGCATATCTCCAAGCTTTAGTGAAAATTAACCTGTATGGTTAGATTTAAACAAAACAATGTAGTATTTTTATTTAGTTAATTAGTTAAGTAAAATATTTGATTATGGTTCAACACTATCAACACGTAAGATTTAATAAAGACTTTTCTACCTTTTTTATATAGAAAATTAATTCACAAACTGTTTGTTATAAATGAATATAATATCATTATCTTAATTACTAGGGATTTTAATTAAATTATAAATAATAACGAGTTCATAATGTGTTATTCAAAATATCTAGGATAATCACTCTCGTGCGTTCGTTCATTGGATAATCCATCTTTACTCGTGCGTTATTACAACAAATCGCAACGCAATCAATGTGAGTATACTCGATCCCTTTTTGTTTTAAACACTTTTGGGATGCAACATGTATTCTATATTCAAACACGTGACACTTGAAACTTATTTGAAACATGCTCTATCCATTTAAACATGAAACATGAAACTTGTGATACTTGAGACTATTTTGTGCTATGTGAACGTTTAATCCTTGTGTGTAGTTCCGCCTTAACAATAGTAGCGCTATAGGGGTAATTCACCTCCCCCATTTGTAAGTCGAGGGGTATTGTTAGGATGAGACATGTTAACCTCCCGTGAAACTTTGGGATGGGCACTTTAACGCATTGGAAACTTGGGCTATCACTTGGAATGCGTAAACTAGCATGGCTGAAACTATTTTATTATGTTCATGTTGGATTTGAGCCTTTTATTCTATTATGCTATGTAAACAAACTTGTATACTCGCTCTTTGCTTTTGCATTGAAACTCTATTTTAATACATGTTGCAGGTTGTTAGACAAGACGATGAAGAAATCAAGTTAGGATGGACTTAGATACTCATTCAATAATAAACAATGTTGTTGCAATTTGTCTTATTTGAAACCATGTTCAAATTTTAGTCATTTATGAATTGGATTTAAATTATATTGTCACATAGGGTTATGATGTCTCTTGCAATCTAGTTTTCGTCTCATCCCGATGTTTCCGCCATCGGTTGGGGTGTGACACAAACACCTGGTGTGCAAAATACAAACCTGTGAAAGTTGATAGAAGAGAGCCCCGCGTGGGCAATGCCATCAAATTTCATGTGAAACAAAATCAACTATTTAGAATTGAGTTTGCAACAATCACTAACATTTATATTTCAGAAATTTAATGTGAACGTATCTGGTGATACATTGGAGTGTTTTTTTCAAATTTTTTTGGGTAACTAAACAATATACTCAGCATCCTGTAACAAAGAAATACAACAAATTTACAGAAACAATACATAGTGAAGGTTAGGGCAATCGATAATGACAACCGAATTTCATCGATTTGGAGATGTACCTGGAGATGTTTGTAACTGATGGGCGATTGAGAGGAAAACCATATGATTGCAATTTCAGCACAATTTCCGTTGAATATGAAGCGACCATGTTCTAAGCATCCAGGTTAGATTAATTTGAACTTACACACAACGATTAGCAAAATTTAAAACAGCAAAATCCTTAAAACCAGAGCAGAGCAATATTGAAGAGGTTTTACAATATACCTTGTTTCAATTGGGGATTGCTCTTGTATGCTCTTGAGGCTTTTGGTGTAACTGCAACCGATGCGATAATGGGTGTGTTGGACATTCAAAGGTATGGGTCTTAAAGCATTCATTCACGGCCGATCAGTTCTGCTCCCCCATCATTAGCCGACAGTTGGGATTCTCCAGGAGGAATTCTCGTATTTACCCCCACAACGTCTTAAAATGTCCCTCTCAAAAGGCTTTGGGTTCTTTGTATACATTGCTTCAAAATTTGTACCAATAACAAAATTACATTTTTGTACATCACTTCTCCTTCTTATAAGGAGAAGTGATGTACCAAATTGTAATTTTACCACGCATATCGATTCTAAAGCAGCATATACAACTAATAAAAGCTTGTTTTATGAGGGTAAAATTGTAAAGAAGTCAACATTTTAAGACACTAAAAGGGTATAATAGTAAATTACACTCACATAATTAACACTAATTCCATCTATTAAATAAACAGCTCAATCGTCAATTAACCCTTTTGTTTCCATCCACCCCGGTTATACAACTTCTCATTGAAATGAATCCGTAACCCTTTCTCAATTGAAATTGAATGCCATAGTATCCAGAGCTGGGGTGTTGAAATGGAAACCCCCTCGCACGGATATCCGTGTGCTTCTCCTTCTCCTCGATGGTTCTGGTGGTGGAGGTTGTTCTGGTGCTGGTGGTGGCAGTGGCATGACCGCTTGAAAGTGCGGGTCCTCAGAGGGAGTCCGCTGAGGTGGTGGTGCGTTGTGGTGATGGGGAATGAACTCCCACTTGTAGGTGCTCCACCTTTCGGCCCATAAATCGGGGCCTCGGTATGGCGATCCTGCAAAAGAAGAACCGCTGGATATATCTATGGGATGCGTAGGCATCCCAGAAGGTGGCATGTCTGGATCTGGATCATCGTCCACATCCTTATCCTGATATTCAGGAAAGTGATCTTTGGGCCCCAACGGGTTATGACCCGCTAGTTCATTTATGTAGTCATTGGGGTCAAAATGACCCTGGAAATAAGGAGAAGGTTGATGGAATGAATGGTGGGAATCAGAATGTTGCAAAGGATGGTGCGAATGCACTGACTGAGTTCACAACTTGTACCTACTGTAAAAATATTAGAAATGATTTATAAAATCAATAGGTAAAAAGTTTTGGGTGCTAAGTATGGTTTAAAACCATACTATGCACTCTAATGTCGTAAAAATCGGTAAATGATGATTATTTCAATGTTTAAAGAATTATGATGTTATGACCAGCTTTGAGTGGTCAAAATAAATTATTTATCATACTACATCAATAACAAAAGGTTTTTGTATGATAATCTTATTTAAATCTCCATTTATGCGAAAAAGGGCAAAATCGTCATTTACTAATTTAATACAAAACTTATGCATAAACTCAGGAGAAGTGATGTACTAAAATGTAATTTTACATCGTGTACAAGTTTTGAAACAATATGAACAAAGAAATACAACACGTTTTAAAGGAGTTGAATGGAAAAGGGCTCAACATTTTAAGACACTAGAGGGGTAATAAATGAAGTAGAGTAGCAATTACCAGAGATACCGTCCTATGAGTATTGTAGTTCATGTTGTCACTTTTTCCATTGGTAAGATATTAAAAAGAAAGAAGAGTTAATTGCCAAAATCGCTCCTGAGGTTTGAGCACATTTGCCATTTTCGTCCAAAATGACACTTTTGTACCATTTTGCCCCCCACGTTTGTAACTTTTTGCCATTTTCATCCAAACAACTAACTTAGTTTATTTTTTCTGTTAAGTTGATGCCGTTCTATAGTTTAATCAAGTTTAAATTTAAGTAGTTGCTTGATTTTGAATCAACAAATTTATTGAAATAGTGACTTAAGTGTCATGAGTTGAAATGAGTACTTTTGTTGTTGACTTAATGGGAAATTACGACTTAACAATAGGGGCCATCAAGGTTTTGTTTCCATGTTCCATTAATAATTATTAAAAATACTTAGTATTACTAATACCAGTAGTTCGTATAGTTTAATTACAATATTCTAATCTTAGAAAGTTGTACATTTGATTTACAAGGTTTTCATTTTATAATAAATATGAGTTCTAATACCAACTCCCGTTAAAAAATTGTTAAGTTTGTGTGTAATTATTATAATACCATTATAGTACTCATAGGTTACTAATGGTACAATAAGCTAGGCAATGAAATAACCATAGATCATGTGCGTATAGGTTAGAATACAAAAGTAGCCATTAATCACAGATACAGACCGAGGAACGAAAATGGTAGATCTATTGAGTTTTGGCGAGCTCCACTCTTGGTCTGTAAGACCCTAAAAAGTGCTTTTGTGTCCAAAGTCGAGGGGAATCAACAATACATCGTCTAGGTTTGCTTTCTTCCTATGTCGGCACATATATTAATGTCCTTGCAAAAACATGATTAACAAATACCGGGTTTTCAATACAAGCATTTTCAAATGTTTTAAATATTCATTTGATACTAAACAAAACATATGAATTCACCAACTTTTGTTGACCTTTTAACTTACATATATTTCAGGAAAGTAAGTTCAAGCGTGGACACAAAGATCGTAAAAACAAGAAGGATACCACCTTTTGGAGGATTTGCCCTCTATATGTCGCCTCTTTGCAGAAATATAGTGGCCAAAACCTCACGATAATAATGAAAGTAATTTATTTCTCTTAAATCACTTTAAATCTCTCTTGTATCTCAAATTACACAACTGTATTTCTGTCTAAATGAACAAAAAAAGCATCCGTAACAGAAAACAGTGTATAAACCCTAGAAATCAAAATTAAATCGGTTTTATTATTTATATTCATTTGTTATACGAAACTCAGCATAAATATTCATCAATGATCTCATATTATTTCAATTTAGGTTAAATATGATACACAATCTCAAGTTCAACTTCAAACAACACGATTGAACTCGAATTCATATAACCTAGCAAACAAATATCTAAATGTTGATTAGATTCGTTTACCTTATCAGCATGAGATTGATAAACTGTTTACCTTGTCGTGTCAAGTACGACTAATCGGAACACCACCCCGCTGGTGTTCGTTGTTCGCCATAGAAACGAATCCAAAACAGGATGCGGTACCGGAGCATCTAACTCATTGAATTTGGAATCTGAATCCACACCGGATGCGCTACCCACCGGGCTGTATTGAACTCCACTCAACAAGAGCGCCATTAGGGGGTTTGAGAGAAAGACAGAGAACGAAGGAAGAACGAGCACAAGATTTAATTCAATTTTGAGGGTTTCACGTTAATAATTGTGGACTTTTGGCCTACTTATAATAAAAATTTCATTGATGAATTAGGGTCCGGCAAAGTGCTTGAGGATTTATGGTACTGAAAGCGTAGGGGGATTAATCGGACTCATACTTCAGCTGTATTGAAAACGTAGGGGTTTTGGTTTCTATAAGGGTAGAAAAGGAAAAAAAGTGTAAAATGCAAAACACTTCTATTAGATTATTAGAGGTGTACAAAAATCCGGTTTGGGCCTGATGAACCGGTTTATAGCCCGATTTGGTAGCCAAAAAACGGTTGGCTCGACCCTGATTTGGCAGTTTTGTATAGGTTTAAGATTTTTGTGTTAAGAATCATTTTCAACCCAAACCGGTTTGAGCCTAAAAATAAACCGATAAAAACTGGTTTACATGCTATAACTAGTTGTGAACCCAATCCCAATTGGTTTGGGTGGGTTAGGTTTTCAACCCTAAAATCGATCTTAACATGAACCGGTTTGAGCCCAAGGTAAATAAAATGGGTCAAATTGCCTTTAAATGTATGGGAGTTCTTAATTTTAAAACTCGTCTGCAAGTGTTCATTCATGCATGGGCGGCTTCTATGTGGTGAGTTCTTAGGCTCGAGCCTAGGGCCCAAATATTGCTTACACATAATTCAATGCACACTTTTTCACTTTGAGCATAAAATATTCAATATTATTCTAATCTCACTTTAATGAAAAAAAAGTGGGCCTAACTAATTTTACATAGGTGGTTTAATCGTACTTTAACCAATCCATTTTTTGTACTTGTTCACAAAAATCTTAGATTTGATACAGTCATACAACTTATAACGTTAACATTTGAACAAGGCCTTTGAGTTTATACTTTGCCTTAGGCCCCAAATTGGTTGAGCCACCCTATGTTCATGACGTTGAAGTAAAGGAAAGTGAAGTCAACACCTCACGCATGGTTTGTTCATGGTTTAGTCCTGCTACAGCTATATAGGTGTTCATTTAGTTCAAACATTCACACACATACATACACAAGATATATAGCGATAAAAAATATTGAGTAGTTTATTAGATTAGGGTGGGAGTTGGCTACAAAGTCCATTTTTCTTACAAAGTGTAAAAAGTCATAAAACACACTCAAAACCCACAAATAACAAAGTGAAGATTACTAAAGCACCATATTTGTGGGGTTTGTGTTGTGTTTTGTATGATAAGGCTTTGATTATTGAATTACTAACCTTAGTGTGTTTTATGTTGGTTATCATGTTGTGTTTTATATCCATAGTTCCACGATTATGTGTTTGAAGTTTTTATGTACTGTTAGAGTTTAGATATTGTGTTTTAGTGATCTTCACTCTGTTATTTGTGGGTTTTGAATGTGTTTTATAGCTGAATTTGTGGTGTTTTATGACTTTGTACACTTTGTAGAAAAAATGGACTTTGTAGCCGAACCACACTCATTAGATTATACACATGTGTACATTGCATTTAAACAGAGCAAGGATAATGAATTTAAAATAGGAAAGATATTATGGATAAGGAATTAAAATAGAAAATATGTAACCGATTTCAATTATTAAGATAATGATTTAAATCTAATTTTTTATAAAACTAGTGGAAACCCGCGCGCGTTAAACCGTAAAAAACATTAGCACGCCCGAAACTTTATAGAGAAAACAAAACCTTTACGTGTTTCTTTAAGTTCAATTCGCTTCTTCCTCTACCACATTTCTTCCTTAAAACATAGAAACTGATCAGTGATTTGGTTGGTTAAAAATAAACATTACATCTTCAAAGTTCTATATATAAAAATGCATTTTTATCAGAAATAATATGGCATGGTTTGAACATATATATTGCTTCCAAAAAATTAACAAAATATGTGAAAAATCCTGGTTAAACGGGTTAGCCAAGTTACCACATATGTTAAATATTGTTCAAATGCTTCTAGAGACTCGATCTGCAAGATCTACAGACAACTATGCTCTAGACGCTTATTCCTAGCTCGCCTTCCTAGCAGGTAAGCATCCTAATTGCCTGTCACATACGTTAAAATAAGTCAATACATATAATGTAAAGGTGAGCATACAAGTTTAATAATAGCATATAGAGTTCGAAATAGTTTACGCATAACCAGCACGTACACAGAGGAAAACGAAGCATGTTAATTATCGACATGGACCTATCGATACCAGTGACTGCGGGTTGATGTCCGAGACAATTCGCAATACATGATTACCACCGTAATCCATGCAAGTAATTGTCCTTAACAACCCCCGTGTGAACGGGTGCTGAGTCCAAACTATAGTACTACGTCGTTAAGGCAGGTAGACAGTATTCCACGTGTAAACACAATCAACAGGCATTCATTTAGTCACGTAATACATGCAATTCAGTTAGCGTTCAAACAATTGAGTAGTGTGATCGATTTGTGACTTCGATAAGTAACGTATGTAACACCCAAAAGTGCTAAAAGCAAAAAGGGATCGAGTATACTCACAGCGGTTGATTGATGGATTGAAGGGAGCGCTTAAGAGTAGGGTTAGCCTAAACAGTTCGATAGCATAACGTTGAATACACGTAGAATGGAAACAAGTGTAAGTGGGTCGAACAGCCTGGTCGATCGAACGGCAGGTTCGATCGAGTGGGTTGTTCGTTCAGCTGGACAATCCGTTCGGACAGCCTGCTCGATCGGCCAGTAGGCTCGATCGGTTGGACTGTTCGAGTGGATTGTTTCTTCCTTTGAGTAGGATGTGTTTGTGTATGATGGTTTGAACTTTTGAAGTTTTTGTTGTAGCATTTGAGAACACTGAAGTGTGTACTTACCTTTCAGGTCGATCGATCGAACGGTCTGTTCGATCGGTCGGCTTAACCGATCGGTTAGGAACTTCAGTAGTAGTCCTCAACAGGGTGTCACTCGATCGAGTAGCATATTCGATCGAATAGCCTGTTCGTTCTGATAGCATGTTCGATCGGGTGGCACTCCAATGCGTCGAGAGAGTTGAAATTCGATTAAGTGTTGAAGCATAGCATCTCATGATCCGAAGAGTAATGTTTACCAACCAGTCGTTCGATCGGACATTACTTCGTTCAATACCATACCTCATCAGTATTTCCAATTATAAACAAACCTGCCAATTTTCCAGTTTTACGCAACACAAACAAACAAACTAAATAAACATAATGCTTTACATACTAAAATCGGAAATTAAACTTATCCGTACAATAACATCCTAAAATATCCGAAAACTACAAATATATAATACTAATTACTCATAATATAACAACAAATGAACCGAGTTCTCAATTTAATCTCAGCTTAAAAATAAACAATATAACTTCCCAAAAATTCACTAATTCTAAACCAACTTTCAAATCCCAAAGTCAAACTATCTTAGCCCACTTATCAAATCGGTTTCACACACTAGAAGCCCAAATCTTTAACTTGCACAACAATATGTGGCCCAAACCAAAATCTAATATTTGTATTGGCCTCAACAAATTTTAACAAACTCAGACTAAAACTCACTAAAATGAACTTGCGACAAACTTGATCCAAATGAATTGTTATTGGCCCACTACACTTGTATTATAAGCCAAAATAAAACTGATTTTAAATAGTATTCAGCCCAAACAAATAATTCTTATTTGTCTTTATTCACTAAACGTTTTGATGATACAACAGTTTTAATTTTTATTTGTCTGTATCGAAAATCTCAATTCATTTTTTTTAAATTTGTTCACAACCCAATGCGAAACCGTACTATATTCTGTCAACTATCGATTTTTGTCATAATATAACAAGCACCCTTAGGATGTATGAAACTAAGCAACAGTGGGCACAAAAAGAGAAGCAGCAATGTGAAAAACATACAAACCTTATTTTGAAGGAGGAGAAGAGATGGTGACGGTGGAGATTAGGTGGTGGCCGTGGAGACGAGGTGGCGCCGGCGGAGATAGTATCTAGCATACACTAACCGATTAACAACATATATAACAAATTAAACAAGAAATTCAACATAAAAGTAACAACACTAACCGATTTGAAGAAGAAATTGGTAAAAATGAAGAGATGAAGCCGATTTGGAGAAGAACACTGAGAGAGATGAAAGGTTTTGGGAAAGTGGAAGGAGGGAAGTGGAAGAAATGGCGCTAATTTGAACTTTATTCGTCGGACCAATAGGGGCGACAACATGTCGCCACTATTGGTTACAAGTGTCGCCGCTTTTAACCTGGATAATCCCCGGCCGTTGGATGATGATAAGAAACGTGTGGCTAGGGTTTAACGTGGGACACCAGGTGCGGATAAGGCCAATAGCGGTGACATACTGGCTGTCGCCGCTAATTGTGTCGCCTCTATTGATCCTTTTTCTTGTAGTGCATGAGCTGTGTAGAATAAATTATGAAATGTGTATAATAGCTTTTGATGTGTTTAGACAAAAAAAATTAGCTTGGAGGATAATAGTCTTTATTACTACTTAATTAGTCAAAAACAATAATAAATGAGATCACAGAAAACTATTTAATGTTTTAAAATTTTACCTTTTTTTTCTTCTCTATTGAACCTCTCCTATACTTAGGCCATGTGTAGTAGTAATGGCGGAAAAAAATGAAATATGGGGGTTATAGGTGGGTTATATAATATGTGTGTGTAGCGGGGGATTATGTAGATATAGTTATATTTGTATGTATATAAATTTGTGTGTGAGAGGCAAATGTATTCACCCAGTTATAATTTTCGCGAGGCAACCGGGTTCGAGTGGTATAGTGCCCCTCGGGGCAGTGTGGGAAGAATTTATAACCCCTCCATAAGATGCTATGGAGGGGTTAGGCATGATACAACCTTTTACTACGGAAGAATTTATAACAAAGAAAACTGATAATAACGTTAGATTTGTTAAATTATTATAATCATGTGATTTCGAAATATGTTGAGGTTAAATTGCATCTTTTACAAATAAATAACTTTTTACTCCTGCTTTAAATATAATTATTATACTCATCGGAAGATTTCAATGTATGATCGGCTACTAAAATTACCATTTTTAATGCTTTCTAGTAAGAAGTAGTTATATTAAAAAAAATAATAATAAGTAGTTATGTTTCCTTGATATACTAGTGGGTTGGCCCGCACGATGCTGCGGTGTCACCAACCGGTTTTGAGACGAATCAGTTGGATAATCATTAGATGAACAAGGAACACATACGAATTGTTGATGAGTTCTGCATTAAATCGTCTATTGTCAAATCATAATTTTTTTAAAGTTCACTTTGTTGTATAAAAATAATAGAAGAACCATATTATTTGTAAATTTACCACGTCTCAATTAACATCATCAGCTTCTTCCCTTGCTTGTGGAGTAAGCACAACTTTCCTTTAATGTTTTCCCAGTTCTTTTATACTTCCTGACAATTCTATCAAGTTCCCAAAGAGTTTCTATTTAGTGACAGTATGTACTCCTGAATCAAAACTTGTTAAGGTTAACATAAAAGCTGAAAAACATTTTTGTAATTATAAGCACATTAGTATCAACAACATATATACCAGTGCTCTCAAACCATACTGATATTAAATATCTACACTTCGAATCCGATTATTTTGGATTTAACTAATCAAATCAAAATCACATTTATCTTAACACTCAAAACAGAATATCGACAACTTTGCCGCGATAGTCAGATTAGACACAATATCAAACACCAATGTCAAGCCTCAAATTGACTTACCTTGAAACCGTCCGTCGAACCCTATATCCCCAAAATCATCATGCTCCTTTAGTCCCAAAGTCACATGATTTGATATAGGCTGAAAGCAAAATAAACCGATTGTAACTACTTGTTTATTGCAAAAAGAAAGAAACGAAGATTATCCGGCACACCAAATATCTATCTTCAGTATATAAACAAGTATGTTATGTCATTTGTGCAAAGGGTTGTGGACTAACCCCACATCAAAAAAAAAATCTTTTCCAGGTATACCTTCATTTCTTCATCTAGAAATCAATCAAATTAAGTTCAAACCATCGAATTAAAAGCTAGATTCCACAAATAATTAAAATATCAAATAAACGTTTGTCTGCTCCATTACAGCATTTGGTGGCTTACTCCGAATAATTAAAACATCAAATAAACCAGAAAGCTCACTTGGGTTTTTGCTTAAAGATTAAGTCTTTACATTCTCACACTTAGTGTGTTGTCCATTCATTTAAAAAAATATAACAGCAGCATATACATATGATTTGGGTTTGCAATCATCATATCTTGCAATAACCCAAAGTGTGTCGTAAAAAGTTAAAATAGGAAAAAGGCAATGGAATGTGACCTTCAATAAAATATAAGTGTACTCTTCAACAAACTATCATATGATGTCATAATTATAACTATAATATAATTAGTGGAGACCTCAATTTGTCGACTATTGACAAGTATCCACTGCTCCTTGATTATAAAAGAGACTAAAAACACAAGAAAAAACATATCCAATTTAATTCTAAAAAATCAAGGAGATACTACACCTGTTTCTTGACTTGCTTTACAGATTTTTCATTCTTGTCATAAAAAGGTAAACATGAACCGAAAACACACACCTCATAACGAATCAAAATCCCTACAGCATAACCATTTGCTTTTGGTGGCTTCTACTCAGTCGACAACACCTGAAGACATTTAAAACATGATATTACAAACAAAACTATAAAAGATGCAAAAAAGAATCCACCAAACAAAAACAAACCTGCTTCTGCATTGCTTTGTCAATATCAACCCCAGTATCAAAATTCTCTGACTCTGCAAGAACAAACGTATCAATCTCCATCTCAGCAATCTCTGGTTTCACTCTAACCTACAAAATGTTTTTATTATATTATATTTTATTTTTATTTTTTATTAACATGTGTCTTCATATTATTTCCCAATATGAAGACATATGAGCGAGACATAAACACAAACACCTGGTGTGCAGAATACAAACCTGTGAAAGTTGATAGAAGAGAGCCCCGCGTGGGCAATGCCATCAAATTTCATGTGAAACAAAATCAACTATTTAGAATTGAGTTTGCAACAATCACTAACATTTATATTTCAGAAATTTAATGTGAACTGGTGATACATTGGAGTGTTTTTTTCAAATTTTTTTGGGTAACTAAACAATATACTCAGCATCCTGTAACAAAGAAATACAACAAATTTACAGAAACAATACATAGTGAAGGTTAGGGCAATCGATAGTGACAACCGAATTTCATCGATTTGGAGATGTACCTGGAGATGTTTGTAACTGATGGGCGATTGAGAGGAAAACCATATGATTGCAATTTCAGCACAATTTCTGTTGAATATGAAGCGACCATGTTCTAAGCATCCAGGTTAGATTAATTTGAACTTACACACAACGATTAGCAAAATTTAAAACATCAAAATCCTTAAAACCAGAGCAGAGCAATATTGAAGAGGTTTTACAATATACCTTGTTTCAATTGGGGATTGCTCTTGTATGCTCTTGAGGATTTTGGTGTAACTGCAACCGATGCGATAATGGGTGTGTTGGACATTCAAAGGTATGGGCCTTAAAGCATTCATTCACGGCCGATCAGTTCTGCTCCCCCATCATTAGCCGACAGTTGGGATTCTCCAGGAGGAATTCTCGTATTTACCCCCACAGCGTCTTAAAATGTCCCTCTCAAAAGGCTTTGGGTTCTTGATAGATGGCTCAAATTATCGACACATTCTTGGTCTTTATTTGCATACTTTAGGGTTTATGTATAGTACACAAATTTTAGTGTTTGACACAAATTAAGCACAAAATCTTAGGAATATATACGCCACGTACAAAGCTGTATGTGACGTACATAATCCATCAGAATTTAGATTTGTGAATTTGATGTTTTGGTGTTATAAACTCTCCTCCAGTTCGAACATTAAATTGTTAAAATATTATACCATTAAAACATTTTGAAAAAAACTTCGGTACTGTTCGAATATATTATAACGTTTCAGTACTATATCGTTTAAATTAAAATATTATATCAAGTCTCTTCCGGTTCAAACATTAAATCGTTTAAAATATTGTACCGTTAGTTATTTTGAAAGACTCGGGTACGGTTAAAATATATTATACAGTTTCAATACTATATCGTTTCAAATTAAACTATTACACCAAGTCTCATCCGGTTCGAACATTAAATCGTTTAAAATATTATACCGTTAATTATTTTGAAAGACTCGGTACTGTTCGAATATATTATACTGTTTCAATACTATATCGTTTAAAATATTACACCATTAACGGAGTTTGATAAACTCCGGTGCGCTTCGAATATTATACCGTTCAAATTATTACACCGTTAATTATTTTGAAAGACTTGGGTACAGTTCAGACATATTATACCGTTTCAATACTATATCGTTTAAAATATTACAACATTAACGGAGTTTGATAAAATCGGTTCGAATATTATAACGTTTCAATACTATATCGTTTAAAATATTATACCGTTTTTTTACTCTCATCTGGTTCGAACATTATGTCGTTTAAATATTATATCATTCAAAATATTATATCGTTTCAACACTATACCGTTATCAATATTGTACCATTTTAATATTTTGATATATACAACATAAGTTTGATATATACAACATAATTTTGTACATACATAATAAAAGATAAAATATAATAGAATACAATATACAAAAACAAGAACAACAGGCTCATTTATGGTTGCGGATCCTGCTGCTATGTCGTCCTGGAGGCGGACGGTACGGTCGGGGAGGTAACCACTCACGTTGTCATCACTCCTACGCCTCATCAACCAACCACTGCAACGCATAAGACTTCGTGCCGACCATATCAGTAAGGATGTAACATCGTGCCGTAACTGCTGATACAACGCTGCTCCTAGGGGAGGATTTGGTTTGGTTTTGAACACTCTTAGGTAATTCAATCAAATTCCAAACGTTATTCGAACACATAAAATCAGTATTACTAGAAAACGGTTTTATTCCATTTAGAAGATTGATTGATGCTAATGGCTTAATTAGAAGAGGTAGGATCAATAAACTTTCCATTATCCATTTCAACTTTAGTCAGGGAGGATATGTAATCATCAAAGTTAGTAGGCTTTTAAACCTAGATGACCTCCTGAGTTGATTATTAGGTTTATTAGAAGTTTTTAGTTTTATAGATTAGCTCTTGGTTAGGTTGCTATCATTTTCAAGATTCTAAGTGTGTAAAAGTTGGTTCAGTGGTGTACAAGAGGTGTAACCGAAGTTAAATTCAGAGGGAAATTTAATGACTCTCTTCCCCTCATCTCTTGTATTCCTTCCATGTCATGATAAAGACTTTTACTGCTCCCACTGACCTTAGAAATCTTTATGAACACAGTATGCTTGGGGTCAATATTTAAAGACCAATACAAAATCTCAAAAACTTATGAGATTTTGACTTGTTATGAAATCTCGAAAAGTCTGATGAAATGTCAAGTTTTATTGAAATTTCGAGTTAGTGATGATCTCGAATTACCTGAGATCTCGAAATCTTTTGAATAAATCTCAAAAAATAATTAGTATCTCTTAGGATTTTGTGATAAGATTTTGGATGATTTTGAAAAGTTATAGATTATTTAGTTTCCTAAATTTGTGCTTAGATAATTATTATCCTTTGATTTCGAAATCTTTTACTAATATACTATATCACATATTTCAAAAATCTTATGGATAAAAACAATCAAACTTAGGAAAGACATAATCTTTTAAATCGATTAATATTAGAAATTCTTCGAATTTTATAATGAAAACGAACAACATCATCGAATAATTTTATAAACTTTCATCTGAAATTGAAACCTTAAACCAATTTTGTGTGTAGATTTCGAGTAGTAACATTAGTTCGGAATTTTGATAAAGTTTAACCCGATTAGCAATCGTTCTTTTCCAGATTTTATGGCAGAAAAACGAGAACAATAAGTTTAAAATTTGTTTTTCATCAAACAATTAGTTTTCCAGTTTTAATTCCAGATTTAGGGAAAAATAATAGAACTGATTTGAGCAACATACGCTCTGATACCACATGTTGATCAATTTTGTTAATATGTAATGGAAAACATGTAAATATGGTACATGTTACAACATTCAAGTCAACATAGAATCCAGAAAAGAAGCAATCATGGAGTTCGACATGTCAGTTAGCTTGATCTGGTTCCCGTTTAGAGTGTATATGAGTGATGGTGGTTCTGAGTTGGGTGAAGAACTTGTGATTATGGAAAGAGAGAGGATGTCAAGATTATTTGTGAAGTTAGACCACCCGTAGTGGGGCGTGATTTTTAAAAAAAATTGAAAAAAAAAAACGCCGCAAAACGCCCCTCCCCCCATTACGGCAGGCGTCTTTGGGCGTTATATTTGAAAAAAAAGAGGTTGGGCGTTTTAATAAAAACGCTATGCACATGTTTGTTGAACCAATCAATGGTGAGCATTTGTATGACAACTTTGACTAGCCAATCACCATCCATCCATGTGTTTGCTTTTTTTTTTTTTTTTTTAATGATTGGAAGGGGCTTTATTAGGTATTATTCCCACTACACCACTTTTGCAATAACGCCCCATGCTGACTGAGATGACACGTGTCAGATAATGCCCTATGGTGGGGGCATTATATTTCTTCACCACTACACATGGTCTTATGATAAGAGTCTAACCTAAAACTCTCTCTAGCCATCTCATTAAATACACCTAAGGGAAACATTTATTAGTTAATAAGGGTAATACGGTTCATCAGTAATTACCAACTTATATTATAATAAGGTATTATTATTCTTATTATTATTTTGATCCTAAATGATAACCATCGCTACATGATTCAATACATAATTTATATATTTAATTTTACAACTCGATGTCAGAATTTGCGGCCAACTTGGGTCGTTCACATAACATAGGAAGTAACAAGCATTTAAAAGGCTTGCTAATTGCATAAACTTTGTAGAAATCCTTTTAGAAAATGTTTTTTTTTTCTTCGAAACAAGAATGAAATCCACATTTATCACCTTTAAATTCATCAAAAGAAATTTAGGATTCATTTGAATAAAATGATAATTTGGACGGCGATAACTAAGACATCTTAGGCAGGTCCTTATTTGCCTTTTGACCCCATATGCTATTGGGTAGAACCACCTTTGATCATGATAGGCAGGTCCTTATTTGCCATTTGATTATATATATACTACAAATTTATAAGCCCGACTCAAATGCACAAGCCGGCATAACCTTTTTGTTTTAATAAGACTTGCCTAATCGTAAAGAAAGCAGTCATAAGACTACAACTAGAGATTTTTATAAGGTTCAGTCCAATCAAAGAAAATATTCTTAACTAGATCAATATAGTTGAGTTAACGAATCATCTAATCACCTCGTCTGTTTAGGATTGATCTAGTGAGTTGGTCGTTTAAAACTATATTATTTAGTTTGGTTACCTGTTTGAACGACGTCATTGCAAATGAACCAATAAAATTACTATTAGCTTGGTTTTATAACTAGCCTAAAACGTTAGTTTACATTGTTTATGTTTTTTAACGGTTTATATTGTTTATGTGTAAATGGGTTTGTTTGGGCCCATTCTATCAAGTTGGAGTCTGAGATAAATTGGTTTGAATGACTTAACATGGCCCACTTAACTAATTGGGTTGCATAATTATTTATATCGTGTTTGCATCTTGGGCTTGTATTTTGACGATATAAATCGCTCAAATTAAAAGGTACACATCTTGAACATATCACTTATTGGTGTTTTATTAATTGTAAAAGTTTTATTAAATGTAAAACAAAACACTTTTTGCTTTACAATTAATATAAAATGCATATTATGTTTTAAAGGAAAATCAATATTTATGGTAAATAAACAATAAGTGTTATAAATATGTTTTAAAGGAACATCAATACTTATGGTAAATAAACAATAAGTTGTTATAAACATGTGGTATCACAAATATAGGGGGTGTTGAAATTCAGGTCTAAGCCAACCACACTAATGCCCTGAACCGAAACTGGTTTGAACTCGGCTAAATCATATTTCTACTGTCTGGTTTGTGATTATCATTTTTCCAATAAAAACTGATTTCCAGTAAGTTCAAGCACACAATCGGTAAACCCTGACTACACCCGGGATTGGTAAAGTTTATTTGTGAATCATACATTGCATAATATGTAGGGACCCTATATACTAAGAATTCTTAGGTCATATTGTGGTTAAGTACTAAAATCGTTAGCTTGATAGACTGAGCGTAATCTTATTATCTAGATTTGGGTTAACCCGAATTACATATAGTCAGTTTCTAAGCTACATTTAAGCCATCAATATTGGACGGCCTAGACCTATTAGGATGATTCGGGTAGCTTCAAACCAAAGAAAAAGAATATAAAATACACGTTGAAATTCCATAAAACTAAACGACACTAACGATTTTCAAATAGTTTGCTAAGTGGGACAACGATATTTATTCTGTTGGTTGGATGAGGATTGAGGATGCAAGAAGTTGACCTAATCTATCCAAAATCAGTTGACTCCATTTTCAACTACCTTCTTTTTAATATTTTAATATTTTTTTGTAACACAAGGAAGCAAAAATGAAATATTTTAATAATTTTTGTAACACAAGGAAGCAAAAATGAAATTTTCTTCTTCTTATGTATAATGGAAATTGGTAGGTGTTTCGATAATCTGATATTATTTTTAAATTTCATTATGAATAAAAAGTTAAGTGCGGATATAGTGTGCGAATGGAATATCAGCAATCCAATAAGTAAAACTGTAACAAAACAATGATTAGAATAAATTCTTTATTAAGGGTTATTGGATTTTAATAATATAAAATTTCATTCATTGACCACTAATAATCTCAATTTTAAAAATTCCCTGTAATAATCTTAACTTGTAAGATTTTGGCCCCCAATGATCCTTTGCTAACTGGGTTATAACCAAGTTAGTTTTTTGCTGAAGTGGCTGATGACGTGAACACAACTTTGTTATTTGTTGACTTGGTTGCTTATGTGGCACCATCACCACCTCCACTTCCTCCTCCTCCACTGCCACCACCATCTCTTCCAGCCACCACCATCATCTACCACCATCACCTCCGACCACCTCCACTTCTTCCACCACCACTGCCATCTCCACCAACACCGCCGTCATCTCCACCCACCACCACTGGCATTTCCGCCACCACCTACCATCGCCATCTCAGATTCATCCCCACCTTCGTCACCGGACCGACAACCACCCCCGTATCGACGGTTCTCAAACTTGACCTAACCATCACCGATGAAGGATCCAGAACCGTGGGAATAGGGTTAATTCTATTGTTGTTGTTGGAGCAGAGGTCGATATGGTGGAGCGGATGTTGATGTGGTGGAGCGGAAATAAGGCTAATTCCATTGTTGTTGTTGCAGAGGTTCTGATTTCATTGGAGATTAAAGGATTGTGGGAATGGATGGTAGGTGGTGGTCGGAGGGGATTGAAGATGGTGGTTGTGCGGTGGGAGCTGGGTGGTCGGAGGGGGTTGAAGATGGTGGTTGTGCGGTGGGAGTTGGGCGGTTGTGGTGGTAGTGAGGTAGTGGAGTGGTGGTGGTGAAGATGGTGAGTGTCTGTGTATGTATATATAAAATTAAAAAATATATATTTTTTCATATCAATATCCACATAATAAACCAACTTATTTTTTTACACATCAGCGTCCACGTCATAAAAAACTAGCCCAGTTAGCAAAGGATCATTGGGGGCCAAAATCTTACAAGTTGGGATTATTACAGGGAATTTTTGAAGTTGAGATTATTAGTGGCCAACGGGTGAAACTTCGGATTATTAAAATACAATAACCCTTTTATTAAAGATAAAATTTACTGTATATATTGTTTTTTTTTCCAATGTCATTTTATGAAAGACAAAATTTAATATATATATATATATACATATATATATATATATATATATATATATATATATATATATATATATATATATATAGGGTTAGGATATAATAGGGAGTTTATTTGGCTAAGAAGGCTAGAAAGTAATCTTGACCATCCATTTAGTTAATCAAGTGCTAAGATTAAATAAAGTAAATTGAAAGCAAGAAAAGAGGTGCGTGAGTTTGTTTAGGGGCATTCTAGTCAAATCAAGACAATAGTTTCTCTCTCCTCCAATCCCCCCCCCCCCGTTTTTTAAACGTTAATAACTCTTTCATACGACATTATTTTTTTTATAAAAATTGCACCAAAAAGACGAGCGTTTTTTTATCTTTAAAACGAGTATAATATTGCTATATTTTTGAATTTTTTTTTTGAAAACCCAGTTGCGTAAAACGCAATGGAAAAAAAAAACCCTAAAAAATGACATTTTTCTAAAATGCAATGCACCAAAAACACAAAGAAATGTCTTATTTGTAAAACGCAATGGCCAGAAAACACAAAGAAATGTCTTATTTCTAAAACGCAATAGCCTAAAAACACAAAAGAAAGTATACTTTCTAAAACGCAATGGACTGAAAACACATAAAAATGTGTTTTACCTAAAACGCAATGCACCAAAAACAAATGTCTTATTCCTAAGACGCAAAGGCCACAAAACACTTAAAATGTCTGTTTCCTAAAACGCAATGGACTGAAAACACATAAAAAAGTGTTTTACCTAAAACGCAATGCACCAAAAAACACAAAGAAATGTCTTATTCCTAAAACGCAATGGTCATAAAACACTTAAAATGTCTGTTTCCTAAAACGCAATGGACTGAAAACACATAAAAAGTGTTTTACCTAAAACGCAATGCACAAAAAAAAACAAAGAAATGTCTTATTTATAAAACGCAATGGCCAGAAAACACTAAAAATGTCTCATTCTAAAACGCAATTGCCTAAAAAAACAAAAGAAAGTGTTCTCTGTAAAACGCAATGAACTGAAAACACCTAAAAATGTGTTTTATCTAAAACGCAATGACTAAAAACACTTCAAAAATGTGTTTTTCTAAAACGCAATCACCAAAGAAAGTGTTCTCTCTAAAACGCATTGAACCTGGACAATAATTTTGTCTGTGCTGTGAATTGTCTGAACCAATGCAGTTTACGAATGCAGTTTTCCAGAGCCAATTTACAGAAAATTAAATTTTCTGATGCATTTTTATTAAAGCAATTTAATCGAAAAAAATTTTCCAAGCTGGGACCCTGCTACCAGGGGCGCTACCCCCGGACCCCCGCCAAGATCGTAAAACGCAATGACTAAATCAAAACCCAGATAATAAAAATGAAATTAAGGAATTTCTTACATGGATCGAAGTCGGTTTCTTCAACGATTGACGAAATTTGAATGATTGAAACACTTATCAGAGATCGAATCGAACGGATCGAGTGATTATCTTCAAAATCATCGGAAAAAACAAGATTTTGTATGAAATTAAACCGGATTTTCTTCAAAAAAGCTGAAGAACACGTTGATCGGGTGTTTGAATCATTGATTGGTGACGAAAATCGCACTATAATGTAGTGATTATTGAGATAGAAAGTGAAGAAATGGTTGAAGATGATGGGTTTTGAAAATTGTGAGTTTTGATGTTACTGGGATGAAAAAGGAAGAAGAAAAGGATAAGATTGACTAAAATACCCTTCCTTTTTATTTTAAATTTTGCCACATGTTCTAATTCTATTACTTCCTATCATTCCTATCAAAAATAATCTTTCTATTTGATCCCCACCCTATATGGGTGTATATATATATATAGGGGAAGGTTCATTTTAGAAGGAAATTTAATTGAGAAGAAAAAGAACAAAGGGTATAATTGTAAAACATTAAATAGTTTTTCATTTATCTCATTTATTATCATATTTGACTAATTAATTAGTCATAAAAACTATCAACCTTCACACTAATGTCACTACACATATCAAAAGTTACCCTACACTTTTCGAAATTTACCATACACATGTTGAAATTTATCCTACACAACCCGTAATTTATCATATTATACATTGTAATTTATCCTACACTCTAAATTATTTTATTTTATTTTTTTGAAAAAATATATATTTTGAAGATAAGTTTCAACTTTTAATATAGTTAGCTATTAAAGAGGAATACTACTAATTAATGATCTTTGTAGGTTTACCATATTACCCTTATAGTAACATTAAATACTTATATTAAATGAAGTAAAATGAAGCATTTTTATTGGTTGAAATTTCTTCTTTTTTCTTATTACATAAAGTTTCTTCTCATTTGAACTCTCCACTATATATATATATATATATATATATATATATATATATATATATATATATATATAGGTAAAGAGTATGGTACAAATATGGTTATCCTACATTATGTACGCTATATTATGAGCCGTACACGTGTCCTGATTCAGTTCGGTTTAAGAAGGTTAAATCAGACAATTAACCTAACCATCAGAGGGCAAATTCGTCTCTTCATTCATTCAGCGAGAAGTTCGTTACACTAATATCCCTGTAATTATTATTCAAATCAGTTTCAAATTTTTCATAATTCACAATTTGCAGTTTTCGTTCGTACGTGATAGGGTTTCATTCAATTTGTCTATTTCGATGGATCCACAGAGTAGCACTGGACGAACAGAAGATGATTTTGAAGAAAATCGACCGATCGGTGATCATGCTCAATTATCTGCTTATCAGAGAGTTTCGATTGAGGATGTTTTAAATCCGCAACCTGCAAATCCAATTCCAATTCCAGTTTCAAGTTCAAGTGCCGTAAACGAGTTTTCTATTGGTAATTATGTTAATTCAGATATCTAAATTGTTCGTATAATTGTTTTTTGTTTAATCGTAGCATTGTTGTAGCTGTTTTTGTAGTTTGAATATTTTGATTACACTTTTATATTTTTTGTTTTTACTCTTTTACAAATTCGCATGTTATTACTCTTTACAATTCGCATTTGGTTTTGTTTTTTTGTAATTTCGCATTTGACTATGTAATAAATCGCATATGTAATTCAGATTAATCAATATCATCATTTCGCATGTCTTGATCAGACGATTTGCATGTGGTTTATATGACGTTTTATGTTTTTTATTTTGATTCATGTAGATGAAAGGGTTTACACTCCGGAGGTTCAGGCATCAGCTACACCTGTTGTTGGAATGCAATTTATCTCCATTGAACAAGCATATGCGTTTTATCAATCATATGCTAAGTTAGCTGGTTTTTCTATTCGGAAAGGTGGCGAAGTATACAGTGGTGGTATAATCAAAACTAAGTATTTTGTTTGTTCTAAAGATGGACATAAGCCTGTGTGTATTGATGATAATTCGAAGTCAAAAAAGCAATTCAAAACAAGGAACAGGGGGACTATTAGGACCGGATGCAAAGCTCAACTTATGATTTGCACTGTGGATGGTAGATTATATACTGTCAAGAGATTTGTTGATGGTCATAACCATAAGTTTGTTTGTCAAAATGACATTCACATGCTCCCAGCTTACAGACAATTGTCAGATGTCCAGGAGGAGATGGTATGGGAACTAGGCACTTTAAACCTTGGTCCTGTCAAAGCTTTCCATATAATGAGGAAACGTTATGGTGGTTTCGAGAACGTTGGTGCCACGGTTGATGATTGCAAAAATTTTAGGAAGCGAATAAACAGCTATATAGGAGAGTATGACGCTGACATGGTTATAAATAGGATGACTGACAAAAAAAAAATATTTAGCTGATTATTCGTTTGAATACTCTGTTGATGATGGCAAGCGGTTAACTGGTTTGTTCTGGGCTGATGGTTTATGCAAGCTTAACTATATGGAATTTAGCGATGTGATATCGTTCGATGCAACCTTCAAGACAAACAGGTAACTGTTTCAAAGACAAACATGTTTTGTTACTGATTTTTCGCATGTTTGTTTGCTCATGAGTGTTCAATATCGCATGTGTAGACAACAGAGTGGTGTTGAATATATTGCATGCCTTTTCCCCCCTGGTTTCGCATTTGATTTTTTATTAATTCGCATATAATAAACGTGATTTCGCATTTGTTGTTCAGGTACAAGATGGTGTTTGTTCCGTTCACAGGCATTGACAACCACTGTCGGAATGTAACACTCTCAGCTGGGTTGTTGGCATCAGACAGTATTGAATCATATAAATGGCTTCTAAATTCATTTTTAAAGTCATTTGGTCGGCAGTCTAATGTTGTAGTGACGGATCAAGACCCTGCTATGAAACAGACTATTGAGGAGGTTTTCCCTATTAGTAGACACAGATTGTGTATGTGGCACATAATGAAAAAAGTGGCAGATAAGGTACAACATGCAATATTTTTTGTGTTTTTGTTTGTGTTATTTTTTATTATTATAGTTTTTTGTAATAGACTGATATAAAATGCATTTATTGTTAAAGGTGGGGCACGAGTTGTGCAATAATGATGAGTTTAAAAGGAGGATGTGCGATATTGTTTGGAGTGATTCGATTGAGCCCGAAGAATTTGAGAGACAGTGGAAGTTGGTGATGATTGAGTTTGGTCTTACTGAAAACAAATGGATTGATGATATGTTTGGGATGAGATCCATGTGGATTCCGGCTTTTTACCGGCAGGAGCCAATGTCAGGTCTTATGAGAACAACTTCAAGATCAGAGAGTGAGAACCATTTTTTTTGTCAGGTTGCTAATTCACAACTCACACTCGTAGAGTTTATGAATCATTTTGATGGGGCAATGGATGTTCAAAGGTTCAATCATAGAAAAAATGATCATATTTCAAGATATACTGAGCCAGCTGATTGGAGTCAAACTACATTGGAAAAAGATGCTGCTAAGATCTACACCAGGTCTATATTTTTTGATCAGCAATTAGAGATACATGGAACAATTTCCGAATGTTTGCCGATGGACACCAAAGTTGAAGGTCCACGTATCAGAATATTGTTGAAGGATTTTAAAGCACATGGAGATGGTTTATTGGAGGTATTTTTCATGTTTTTTTAGATATGCGAATTTGTTACATTACATATGCGATTTTAGTTTATTTATTTTACATTATTTTTTTAGAAATGCGAAATTGTTATGTTCCACATGCGATATTAATTTTCCTCACTTACATGACTTTTTAAACATGCGAAATTGTTATGTTTATACATGCGATTTTAAATCTTATTATTATTTTTTTTTGGTTATTTGCTAGGTGTGGTTCAAGAATCTTGAAAATGTTGTAACTGTACAGTGTAGCTGTTTGCGTTTTGAGCAGTATGGGCTGCTATGTAAACACATCTATTTTCTTTTCAAGATGTTTGGTGTTAAAGAAATTCCAAACAAATATGTTACGAAGAGATGGACGAAGGATGTGGTGCCCAATGAGTTAAATGTGAAGTATAATCTAAATATTGGTGGTAAGGATGTGCAACACAAGGCTAAACGGATTGCTCGTGAAATCATTCATACAGGGGAGTATTTGGTTAGTAATTTGATTTCCGACCTTGATCAACTTGTTTTAGTGAGGGATCAAATGATGCAGCTTAAAGAGATAGTTGATCGGAGTTGCATAACCAAGCAACTTGATCCAAAATTTGACCGATTTTCAAAGTTGATTGGTTATCAAAAACCAGTAACTAATGCTCCCCCTACTGTTCGTGTGCCGGCTGGTATAAGAAACAAAGGCCGCGACTCGCATAGAAGGATTAAATCTAAGAAGGAACAAATGATCAGCCGCAAAGGGAAAAGGTCAAGGACATGTAGTGTATGCAATGAAAAAGGTCATGACATTCGGACTTGTGAGGAGCTGAAAGCCAAACAACAAGGTAAACAACAAAAAAAGAAGATGAAGGGTGTCCGTATTGAAGATGGGTTGAGAGACAAAGACAATGAGGGTGAAGATGACGAAGAGGAAGATGACTTTGAAGATTACATTAGTGATGATGGATCTGAAGAAGAAGATCAGTGGGAAGAGGTGTCTGGAGATGAATGTCACACCCCAACCGATGGCGGAATCATCGGGGCGCGGCACTGAGCGAAACAGATTGTCCAGAAGTTTCCACAACGACTATTATTACAGATTCAGTTTAAATGATACGTCCCATACCGTATCCCAAATAAATAAACAAGTCATCATAGAAAACGACCAGGCAAATAATTCCGTTCCGACAACCCAGATTTAATTATTACAACCCAAATGAATAAAAGTATTGTTTGAAGTCATTAGGACCTATCCGGACAAGATCTACAGACAACTAATGCCATAGTCCCCTGATCGGACAACTCCAACGGCTCCATGGCAATCGTTTATTTGCTTCTAGAGACCCCTAGGTAGACCTCTACCTATAGCTATTCATCGGCCTCTAGAGCTTTATTCTAGCCTCGCTCCCCTAGCAAGAAAGCATCTTAATTACCTGTTACATACGTTAAAATAAAGTCAATACATATAATGTAAAGGTGAGCACACAAGTTTGATAATAGCATATAGAGTTCGAATAGTTTACGCATAACCAGGCACGTACACAGAGGAAAACGATGCATGTTAATTATCGACATGGGACCATCGGTACCAACGACTGCGGGTTGACCGTCCGAGACGGTTCGCAATACATGATTACCACCGTAATCCATGCAAGTATTTGTTCTTAACAACCCCCGTGTGAACGGGTGCTGAGTCCAAACTATAGTACTATGTTGCTAAGGCAGGTAGATAGCGCTCCACGTGTAAACATAAGAAACAACATTCATTTAGTCAAGTAGCACATGCAATTTGGTTAGCGTTCAAATAGTTTGTGTTTGATTGTGATTTGGTAGGTAACGTATGTAACACCCAAAAGTGCTAAAGCAAAAAGGGATCAAGCATACTCATAGTGATTGATTGTGGATTGAAGGGAGCGCTGAGAGTAAGATTAGCCTGAATAGTTCGATAGCATAACGATAAGTAACGCGGAAAAGTAAACAAGTATGGATGGATCGAATGGGCTGGTCGATCGAACGGCAGGTTCGATCGAACGGGCTGTTCGGTCGGCTGGTATGTTTGTTTGAACAGTCCTGTTCGATCGGCCGGCAGGCTCGGTCGGCTGGGCCATTCGAGTGGATTGTTTCTTCCTCTGGTGTGTTTCTGTTTGAGGATTTGAACTTTTGAAGTTTTTGTTGCAGTATTTGAGAACACTAAAGTGTTCCTACCTTTCAAGTCGATCGACCGAACGGTTCGTTCGATCGGCTAGCTCGCTCGATCGGTTAGCTCACTCGATCGGCTAGCTCATTCGATCGGCTAGGACTTCAGAGTTACCCCTCAAGTGAATGTCACTCGATCGAACAGTCTGTTCGATCGGCTGGCATTCCCTACTACGAACGAATTGTGAAAACGATTAAGTGTTGAAGCATAGTATCTCATGATCCGAAGAGTAATGTTCACCAATCGAGTGCCATGTTCGATCAAACACTACTTCGTCAATACTATACCTCATGAAATTTTGAAAGTGTGGGACCATGTGCTAGCCGATCGGCTGGCCCGGTCGATCGGCTGGCATGAAATTTTGTTTATTTGTCATTCTTTCAAGGTAACTTGACAACGTGTTGAACTATGATAACCTCCGGCCGGTGAATGGTTCGGAATGTCGGTTTAGAGTTTAACCCAAAATCGGTGAACCTTGTTCATAGAACCCGAATCTTGAACCTTTTAACTATTTGAATGATTAGTTAGCCGGTTCAAGCTCCGTTTCTGTTGATTTGAAGGCATTGAGTGTAAAAGAGTTGAAAGAAAGTTGGAATTCCTTCTTTCAATCCTTCACAACTTGTGGATGTTTAGATCTTTGATAGATCTTAACTTGTTTATGTGGAAATCGGTTAGATCTAAGCTAAAATCATAGTGGAATGAGGCCAAAACATGATGTTCTTCAAGAACACCATGATGACATCACCCAAGAACACTTAGATCTTGGTGATTTCACGGTTAGAATCCAAGTTTTGAAAGATAGAAAGGTGTAGAATCAAGTAATGATCAAGATCGTACAAGAATTAGAGTGAAAACTTACCGGGTTTGAGAGAAATCTGAGAAAAGGTGAAGAAGATGGCTGGTTCGGTCAGAGCTTTCCAAAAATGGAAAGTATAACAATGACAGCCCTATTTATAGGCTCCAAAAGAGGGAAGTGGCAGCCGATCAGCCAGGGGCTCCGATCGAGTGAGCTGCTCGATCGGCTGGCAAGATGCTAGCCGATCGGCTGGCCTGTTCGATCAGGTTGCCTCCTGTTTGATCCGCGACACACTTTGAGTATTTTGCGACGATTTTCGACGTTTCGATTTCGATGGACGATGATACGAATACGATAGAGTTCCTAGTCAAATTACTTTTAGTCCCAACTACTATATCTAACATACAATCTTCTATAAGTCACGTTTCGATGTCGGTTTCGATTGAGTTCGATTGCTTTTCGAGTTTCGATTCGATTTTCGATTGATTTGCTTGAATACCACACCAAACATAAAGTAAACATGCACAAGTAACACATAAGGCACACACACACGTATAACAATACCACCATTCGCATAATTCGAGTCTCGAGTTCGATTGATTGTTAGATCGGTTTGATTGCTGATTAGTTAACTTTATCGCATTGTTACTTCCTATCATTCACAGTCGTAGATCGATTTGCGTTGAAACACATTCGATTACTTCGATTCTTGCTGATTACAACACTTACTCCACATAATACAACTAAAACATAAAATCGACTATCTACAGTCAAAGAAAGTCAAAGTTGACTTGGACTTTGACTTTGACTTTGACATTCGAAAACACAGGGTGTTACAGCCTCCCCTTGTTTAGGGAATTTCGTCCCGAAATTAGGCTCGAAGGCTACACAACGCCGTGATTCACCAATTTGATGCTTCAGATCTATTTATTTAAACAACTGCGGGTACTTGGCTTTCATGTCGCTTTCAAGTTCCTAAGTGAACTCCGCCTCGTTTGCCTTCCCATCGGACCTTCACGATCGGGATGCGAGAGCGCCTGAGTCGCTTGGTTTGGCGATCCATGATTTCAACAGGCTTTTCCACGAAGTGTAACGTTTCGTTGACCTGAAGATCGTCGAGCGATACGATTAAGTCATGATCAGCAAGGCATTTTCGGAGGTTAGAGACGTGGAAAGTTGGGTGGACGTTACTAAGTTCCTCCGGTAGTTCGAGTCTGTAGGCGACTTTTCCGATTCTTTCCAGAATCCTAAAAGGTCCAACATATCGAGGCGCTAGTTTCCCTTTCTTGCCGAATCGAACTACACCCTTCCAAGGTGATACCTTTAGGAGTACGTAGTCACCAACGGCGAATTCCAGGGGCTTGCGTCTTTTATCGGCGTAATTTTTCTGTCTGTTCCGAGCTTTTACCAAGTTGTCTCGAATCTGGTGGATTTTGTCAGTCGTTTCTTGTAGAATCTCGAGACCGGTTAGTTGCGAGTGACCGATCTCGTGCCACACAATAGGCGATCGACATCTTCTACCATACAAAGCCTCGAAAGGTGCCATTTGAATGCTGGCATGATAGCTATTATTGTACGAGAATTCGACCAATGGCAGGTGTTTGTTCCAACTACCACCAAAATCTATGACACACGCTCGGAGCATGTCTTCAAGAGTACGGATCGTTCTTTCAGTCTGCCCGTCGGTTTGAGGATGGAATGCAGTACTCAGATTAAGCGACGTACCAAGGGCCGCTTGAAAAGTTTCCCACAATCGCGAAGTGAACCGAGCGTCACGGTCTGAAATGATGTCACGAGGCGTACCATGATTTCGAATGATCTCGTCGGTGTAGATTTGGGCTAGTCGTTCCACCTTGTAGTCTTCTCGTATCGGCAAAAAGTGGGCTGATTTCGTTAGACGATCAACTATCACCCAAATACTGTCGTGACCTGATGGCGTGGGCGGGAGTTTCGTTATGAAGTCCATAGCTATACTCTCCCACTTCCATATAAGTATCGGCGGTTGTTCGAGTAAGCCAGAAGGTCTTTGATGTTCAGCCTTGACTCTTGCACAAGTTAAATAGCTTCCAACGTATAGAGCGATATCCCGTTTCATACCCGGCCACCAGTACTTATAACGAAGATCCTGGTACATCTTGTCTGCACCAGGATGAATAGAATATCGGGACTTGTGGGCTTCGTTCATGATAATCTTTTGCAAATCGGTCCGCTTAGGGATCCAAATTCGGTCCAGATAATAGAATATCCCATCTGGTTTACTTACTAACTGAGCTCCATCGTGATAGATTCTCTCTCTCTTCAATGTACGCTCGTTAAAGCAAGCATGTTGAGCTTCTCGGATGAGGGTTTCGAGGTTGTGCTGGGCTTGGATGTTTCGAGTACTGAGCACGTAACTCTTTCTGCTGAGCGCGTCAGCAACCACATTCGCCTTGCCTGGGTGATAACGAATCTCACAGTCGTAATCATTGAGAAGTTCTACCCATCGGCGTTGACACATATTAAGCTCTCTCTGATTAAAGATGTGTTGTAAACTCCTGTGATCGGTGTAGATCGTACACTTAGTGCCATACAGGTAGTGTCGCCAAATCTTCAATGCAAAGACAACCGCGCCTAGCTCGAGGTCATGGGTTGTATAGTTCTTCTTGTGGATCTTGAGCTGACGAGATGCGTAGGCTATAACCTTGTCTCGCTGCATGAGAACACAGCCGAGACCAAGGTTAGAAGCATCACAGTAGACAATGAAGTTGTCGCTTCCGTCGGGCAGCGTAAGAATCGGTGCGTTGCACAGCATATGCTTGAGGGTTTGAAAGGCAGTCTCTTGTGCGTTTCCCCACACAAAAGGCTTGTCCTTATGCGTAAGAGCAGTAAGCGGCACAGCGATCTTGGAGAATGCTTCGATGAATCGTCAATAATAGCCCGCTAGTCCGAGAAAAGAACGAACTTCTGACGGGTTCTTAGGCGTAATCCAGCTTTTGACAACTTCAATCTTCGCAGGATCGACGTGGATACCTCGACTATTCACTATGTGACCCAGAAATTGAACCTCCTCCAACCAGAATTCGCACTTGGAGAACTTGGCATAGAGTTGGTTTCCCTGAAGTAACTCGAGAACCAAACATAGATGTTGCGCGTGTTCGGCTTTCGATTTGGAATAAATCAAGACATCGTCGATGAACACGATGACGAAATGGTCAAGATAAGGCTTACACACGCAATTTATGAGGTCCATAAAAACCGCGGGTGCGTTGGTTAGACCAAAGGGCATAACAACAAATTCGTAATGGCCGTAACGGGTTCGAAAAGCAGTTTTAGGAATGTCTTCCTCTTGAATCCGCAATTGATGGTATCCTGAACGCAGATCGATCTTAGAGAAACATGCTGCACCTTGTAGCTGATCAAACAAATCGTTAATTCGTGGCAAGGGGTATCGGTTCTTAATGGTTAGCTTATTCAACTCCCGATAGTCGATGCACATCCGGAATGATCCATCCTTCTTTTTGACAAAAAGGACTGGCGCGCCCCAAGGAGAGGTGCTTGGGCGAATAAAGCCTTTTTCGAGTAATTCCTAGAGTTGGTTCGAGAGTTCTCTCATTTCGGATGGAGCGAGTCGGTAAGGGGCTTTGGCAACAGGGTTAGCTCCAGGAATGAGGTCGATACGAAAGTCGATATCACGACTTGGTGGTAGTCCGGGAAGATCGTCAGGGAACACCTGAGGAAATTCACGAACCACTGGAACATCTTTGACTTCAACTTTCTTTTTCTTTTCCTTCTCCGCTACTACAATGTTGGCCAAGAAGGCTCGGTATTCCTTGCGGAGATACTTGCTGGCTTGAATACACGACATAAGCTTGAGACCTTTCGATGTTGTTTCACCGTACACACACAGGAGATCACCATTTGCAAGCGAGAATCGAATCATCTTTTCGAAGCATACGATTTCAGTATGGTTCTCGTGAAGAAAATCCATGCCTATTATGACATCAAAACTTCCGAGTTGCATCGGAATAAGGTCGATTGGGAAGATGTGATTGTTGAGTTCGAGAGTACAATCACGGAGTACTGAATTAACGGCAATAGTTCTTCCTGTAGCAACTTCGACTTCGAATGACGAGGACAAATAAGAGCGCTTACGACTAAGGAGCTTCTCGAATTCAGATGACACAAAGCAGTTATCGGCTCCAGTATCAAACAAACATGATGCATAAATACCATTCACAAGGAACGTACCATTAACCACGTTGTTATCCCCCTGAGCCTGGCGGGCATTGATGTTGAAGGTTCGGGCATGGGCTGCTTGCTGCTGTTGTTGAGGCTGCTGTTGCTGCTGCTGCTGCGGTTGTTGCTGCTGGGGCTCTTGCTTAACTACCCTGTTCGGGCATCTGTTGGAAAAGTGGTTAGGGTCTCCACATGCAAAGCAGACTCGAGCATTAGCTGCTGGTGCTTGAGCTGCTTGTTGACCTTGAAGAGCAGGGAGTAGAGCTTGGTTGACAGTGGCTTGAACTGGGGCTTGGCGGGGACCATAGCGGCAGTTTGCAGTGAAATGGCCGTACAGATTGCAGTGAGCGCAAAAACGACAAGCTAGACCCACTGGATGATGATACGAACATGTCGGGCAGAGTGGGTGAGGGCCTGTGTATGCACACTTCGCTGGCGGTGCATTGATCACTGGAGCTGAGCGCTGGTGCTGCTGGTGTTGAGCTAGTACAGATTGTAGTGGAGTAGTAGTGGTTGCGGCAGCACAGCTCTTGTTGCTGGAGCTGTTGTTGTTGTTGTTGTTCTTCCTCCTTGAAGACTTGGAGGATTGAGCAGATGAGTCGGTGGGTGTTGCAGTGGCTTGGTGCAGAGACTTGGTTTGCTTATCCCAGAAACCAGACTTCACTCGCTTATCATTGATCTCAGCGGCGAGTAGGTAGGTTTCTTCGATAGTTGCTGGCTTGGCGGCGTGAACAAAGTCGGCCACACAGTCGGGTAGGGCTCGGATATACTTCTTGATGGCTTGATCTGAGGTCTTGACTTGATCGGGACAGATAATGCTAAGCTGCTTGAAGCGAGCAGTGAGAGCAGCGTTGTCTCCATCCTTCTGCTTGATTCCCCAGAACTCGTCCTCCAGCTTTTGGCGTTCATGAGGAGGGCAGAATTCTTCGATCATAATCGCTTTCAACTCCTTCCATGATAGCCCGTAAGCTGCATCATTTCCGCGCTTGTTTCGTTCGGCCGTCCACCAGTCTAGAGCACGGGACTGGAAGACGCCTGTAGCATTGAGAGTGCGGAGATGCTTGGGACATCCGCTCTGGCGCAGAGTGACTTCGACTGAGTCGAACCAGTGAAACATGGCTGTTGGACCATCTTCGCCAGTGAACTCTTTTGGTCCGCATGCTTTGAACTGCTTGAAGCTGAAAGCAGCCTTGCTCGATTCCTTGGGGATTTCAGCTCGGGATTCTTCAGACGATTTGCTAGCGTTCTCATACACCTCACTCACAGCTTTCGCCACTATTTTGGAGATGATCGCAGCGAGGCGTCGGTCTCTCTTCTCTTGGCGAGTCAAACGGTGTCGGGATCCAGACGACGACATGGTCTGCATTAGACATCGTCACGAGACTCAACACAACGAAATCAAATCTCACCTCACACGTCTAGACTACTAAAGCTTAGAATCACGTCGAAACATGTATCACATAAACACACAAGCCACAGATACACGTAAGCACAGAAGCACATAAGCACAGAGTCACATGAACACAAAAGCACGTAACCACTTAATCACAGAGGCACATAAGTACTTAGAGCACAAAACACAGACACACGTAAATTACCTAGGCACCTAATCACTGAGGTAGGTAATATCACTTAATTCCCCTATAAGCACATATAGTTTTCCGACTACCTCAAGATTTTATCATTCAAGCGTGCGTGTCGTTCGTATAACATATCGAGTAGCATCGTATAGTATAGTCTAACTTAGTCGTATAGTATAGCATAGTATGATATCGTCTTAGAGTTGTGATAACTGGGTGTCGAATTGAGATAGAATCGGCAATTGCGAGTCGTGTGTGTTGATCGTAGTGATAGTAAAATCGAATGTCACCTCAAAATAAAACAGAGAAAGCAAATATAGACACAAAACAGAGAAAGCACACAAAACACATAAAATCAACAAGTCATCAGAGTACGCGGTTGCGTTTCTCAGAATTGAAACACATAAAATCCAGAGATAGATTGTCTGCGGCTACTAGACATCGACTACCCAAGGCAACTCGACTATTCGCAGTGGACTTGTCACCACTTTCGACTCTTGGGGTCGTGTTCCTGCCTCGACTCTTGGGCTTTCCACACTCGTTCCCTAGGTCATACTTGTGAGTTCAGGTCGTTGGAGTCCATCAAGGCCTTGGTGAGATAAATAAAGGAGATTATTCGTCAAAATATGGATTTCACCCCTGATTTGGCATAACCTCCTTTCTTTGTTGGTGAAAGTAATGAGATAAGCATGAATAAACGAATGAAATCAGCATAAGTCAGGCAGTTTGGTCAGGATTTTGCGGCTTTCACACCTATTCCTAACTGAATCTACTGACTTTATTTGAAAATTCGAGTGCAGTGATAGTGAAGAATTACAGAATAAGCACATAAACTTGGTCTGTTGGTTCCTAACTATAGTCTAGGTCTCTAAGACAGCGACCCGGACTAGGCCATGTCTGCCTAATTCCCTATAGTTATGGCTCTGATACCAATCTGTCACACCCCAACCGATGGCGGAATCATCGGGGCGCGGCACTGAGCGAAACAGATTGTCCAGAAGTTTCCACAACAACTATTCTTACAGATTCAGTTTAAATGATACGTCCCATACCGTAACCCAAATAAATAAACAAGTCATCATAGAAAACGACCGGGCAAATAATTCCGTTCCGACAACCCAGATTTAATTATTACAACCCAAATGAATAAAAGTATTGTTTGAAGTCATTAGGACCTATCCGGACAAGATCTACAGACAACTAATGCCATAGTCCCCTGATCGGACAACTCCAACGGCTCCATGGCAATCGTTTATTTGCTTCTAGAGACCCCTAGGTAGACCTCTACCTATAGCTATTCATCGGCCTCTAGAGCTTTATTCTAGCCTCGCTCCCCTAGCAAGAAAGCATCTTAATTACCTGTTACATACGTTAAAATAAAGTCAATACATATAATGTAAAGGTGAGCACACAAGTTTGATAATAGCATATAGAGTTCGAATAGTTTACGCATAACCAGGCACGTACACAGAGGAAAACGATGCATGTTAATTATCGACATGGGACCATCGGTACCAACGACTGCGGGTTGACCGTCCGAGACGGTTCGCAATACATGATTACCACCGTAATCCATGCAAGTATTTGTTCTTAACAACCCCCGTGTGAACGGGTGCTGAGTCCAAACTATAGTACTATGTTGCTAAGGCAGGTAGATAGCACTCCACGTGTAAACATAAGAAACAGCATTCATTTAGTCAAGTAGCACATGCAATTTGGTTAGCGTTCAAATAGTTTGTGTTTGATTGTGATTTGGTAGGTAACGTATGTAACACCCAAAAGTGCTAAAGCAAAAAAGGGATCAAGCATACTCATAGTGATTGATTGTGGATTGAAGGGAGCGCTGAGAGTAAGATTAGCCTGAATAGTTCGATAGCATAACGATAAGTAACGCAGAAAAGTAAACAAGTATGGATGGATCGAATGGGCTGGTCGATCGAACGGCAGGTTCGATCGAACGGGCTGTTCGGTCGGCTGGTATGTTCGTTTGAACAGTCCTGTTCGATCGGCCGGCAGGCTCGGTCGGCTGGGCCATTCGAGTGGATTGTTTCTTCCTCTGGTGTGTTTGTGTTTGAGGATTTGAACTTTTGAAGTTTTTGTTGCAGTATTTGAGAACACTAAAGTGTTCCTACCTTTCAAGTCGATCGACCGAACGGTTCGTTCGATCGGCTAGCTCGCTCGATCGGTTAGCTCACTCGATCGGTTAGCTCATTCGATCGGCTAGGACTTCAGAGTTAGCCCTCAACTGAATGTCACTCGATCGAACAGTCTGTTCGATCGGCTGGCATTCCCTACTACGAACGAGTTGTGAAAACGATTAAGTGTTGAAGCATAGTATCTCATGATCCGAAGAGTAATGTTCACCAATCGAGTGCCATGTTCGATCGAACACTACTTCGTCAATACTGTACCTCATGAAATTTTGAAAGTGTGGGACCATGTGCTAGCCGATCGGCTGGCCCGGTCGATCGGCTGGCATGTCCGATCGGCTGGGCTGTTCGAACAGCCTAGCCGTTCGGCCAGCATTTCTTACCTGGTCGGCCTTTCGTCTAACACTTGGCTATTTGTTTATTTGTCATTCTTTCAAGGTAACTTGACAACGTGTTGAACTATGATATCCTCCGGCCGGTGAATGGTTCGGAATGTCGGTTTAGAGTTTAACCGAAATCGGTGAACCTTGTTCATAGAACCCGAATCTTGAACCTTTTAACTATTTGAATGATTAGTTAGCCGGTTCAAGCTCCGTTTCTATTGATTTGAAGGCATTGAGTGTAAAAGAGTTGAAAGAAAGTTGGAATTCCTTCTTTCAATCCTTCATAACTTGTGGATGTTTAGATCTTTGATAGATCTTAACTTGTTTATGTGGAAATCGGTTAGATCTAAGCTAATCATAGTGGAATGAGGCCAAAACAAGATGTTTTTTTAAGAACACCATGATGACATCACCCAAGAACACTTAGATCTTGGTGATTTCACGGTTAGAATCCAAGTTTTGAAAGATAGAAAGGTGTAGAATCAAGTAATGATCAAGATCGTACAAGAATTAGAGTGAAAACTTACCGGGTTTGAGAGAAATCTGAGAAAAGGTGAAGAAGATGGCTGGTTCGGTCAGAGCTTTCCAAAAATGGAAAGTATGACAATGACATCCCTATTTATAGGCTCCAAAAGAGGAAAGTGGCAGCCGATCGGCCATGGGCTCCGATCGAGTGGGCTGCTCGATCGGTTGGCAAGATGCTAGCTGATGTGTGTAAAATGCAACATATAAAACACATCGATTAAGGTATAAAACTAACCCTTTTTAAGTACTAATGTTGGAAAAAGAGTGTTTTTGTCTTCCTTTTGTATTTTCAGGATGAAATGAGCTCAAAATCACAAAAGAAGCAAAAAGACCACTAATTCTACCATAAATACAAGAAAAGGAACAAAAGTGGACTGCCCGGACCCTCAACGGCACCTCCCAAAACAAAGAGAAGAAAACAGAGTCTGAACACGCCCCGTGTCCAGCGAACACGGGGGCGTGCCCAGGAAGCAGCAGAAAAGACAAACCAGTAGAAGCTTCCATTGCTCACCACGGGGCCGTGCCCAGCGGGCACAGGGGCGTGTTGAAAGTACAGCAGGCGCATTAATTGTAATTCGCAATTACAATTAATGAGGAGAGAGAGTGTCAGACGGGCACGGGGCCGTGTCCAGCGGACACGGGGCCGTGTCCAGCGTTCTGTCCAGCCTATAAATAGAGGAGCTTGGTTTCATTCTTCCTCATCCCTTGGCACACCACCTCTCTCACACCTCATCCACCACCCACCACCACCATAACACCATCATCCACCACCATCATCCATTGTCCATCGTAGAGTGTGTGAGTCGTCTCGGGATCCAAGATTGATCGTAAGAGTTCTTGACAATCAAGGCCATGTTTGCCTAAGTCTCTTACATCACTTGGTGAAGACAAGTGTTTAGTATAATACTTTTTATTTTTAATCTTTTGCACTTTTTATTTGGTTTTGTATTAATGACTTTAATAACTAGTTACTTATGTTGAAGGTGATCTTTCCTTATCGTTTGTCCGTGGTGTCTTGGCATTATTTTACTGTCTATATAAAATAAAAGATTTTCACCATTCATATCTCCACGGTCTATATGGAGGTATGTTGGCTACCTGGTCGGGGGTTAAGGGAACGGTTTGGTAAAGGTCTTGCCCTTGTTCAGCGTTTAGAGGTCCTGCTTGGGACCTGGGTCAAATTTAGTAGGATCTCCTTCAATACCCATAGGTATTGGATGGCGGGGATCCAAACTCTTTGACCCCCTCATAAGTTAACTACTATTAATACTATAACCCGGCTATTTAGGACTGTATCCCTGCTGACTCAGACTACTTAGCCGAGGGTAACGTCACCGCCAAAAGCGGGGCCTACCATAATTTGCATTAATAACTTAATTCATTATCTTTCAATAATCCGACCCTTTAGGATTGTATCCTTGCTGACTCAAACTACTGGGTTGAGGGTAACGTCGCCTTCAAAAGAGGGGCCTACTACAATAACTAAGATAATCTCTTAAACAAGTGCAAAAGTGCGAAAATAATCAAAGGTTATACTAATACACGTGTCGGATCCAAGTGATTCATCTTGTCTATCTGTTTTTATTTTATTTTATTTTTCAGCATTTAGTTAGTTTTTATTTTTCTTAGTTTAAAACATTTCTCTAACTTTTTGATTTGATTAGACGTTGAGGATAAACCGGTATTAAAAGCTCTTGTGTCCTTGGACGACCTCGGTATCTTACCAACACTATACTACGTCCACGATGGGTGCACTTGCCCATATGTATGTTTAGTGTTAGTAAATATCGTGTTTTATAAATTTAAAACTTGGCTAAAAGTGTAAAAAGGGCTTAAATATATATCTAAAAATATAACACACTTCACGCACATCAAGTTTTTGGCGCCGTTGCCGGGGACACAAGGATTTTAAGAAAGTTAGGAATCAACGGCCTAATCATCTTTTTATTTTTCTTTAATTTTTAGGATTTTTTTTAGATTTTTCAGCTTCTGCAGAGCTCAGCACGGGGCCGTGCCCGCTGAACACGCCCCGTGCCCAATCATTGGAACTGGCAATCCTGTTTTATATCAGACAGTAGGCTGAACACGGGGCCGTGTCCACTCAACACGCCCCCGTGCCCAAGATTCAGTTGCTGAAAACAGAACCGTTCGATCCCGGCGGTTGGTAATTTCTGATACAAACATGAGTGATAATGATTCTTTTTACTTTCGGCACTCTTATGGTTTGTGGTGTCGAATATGTGGAGGCGAACATGAGGAATTAAAATGTTTCTTCCTCACTTATAGGCCACACTATATAGACCCACCAATTCCTTGTAACCTTAAGAGGGGCGAAAGTAAAAATAAACATTATTTCTCCCTTGAATGCGCCCAGCCAGACATTCTAGGAGAAATGCTCCTTGACGAGCTATTTCAACTAGAAGAACTACTTCTAAATTGGTCAAAAGAACTTAGGAAGGATTTTTTAGATCCATCCCAAGAAGATGACCATGAGGAAATGTTGGAACCGCATTCTGACAACCTTGTTGCTCCCGAAAATACCTTTCTTCCTAAACAAGACGTGGACGATAGTCGTCCCTGTGCCGATTGTGCCGTGAAGGACTCCCCATCGACCTCGTTCGGTGCATACATAGACCTGAGCGATTCGGCATACACCTTCTTTAACGAGAGCCCGGGAAAGGGTTGGACTTGTCCACCTAGAATGAAAATAGGAATTACCCTCACCGACAACCTCTTGCGTTCTCGCCTTAGTATAGGACAATTAAGGTATCTTAGGCACTTTGGGGTTGTTCCAACAAGTCAGGAGCCACCCGATACAAATTAGCTCCTTAATAAAGACAAGACTTCATAAAGCCAGCTTTCCGACACGGGGCCGTGCTCGGCCAACACGCCCCCGTGTCCACCAAAAGATTCCTATCTGATCAGAACGTCAGAATACGGACAAACTGTGTCAGAATTTCATCTGCACACGGGGCCGTGTCCAGCGGACACGGGGCCGTGTGCAGCAGGCTGTCATTTTCTATAAATGCAGCCAAAATTCCTGCACATTTGGACCAACTTGGGGACAGAGATTTGAAGGAATCTTCTCTCAAACAATCCTAGGTAAGTCTAAAAGAAGTTTCCAACAACCCATCTTGTCCTTTCCTCTTCTAGACATTTCCTTCTTCTTCATCTTTCTTCAAAAGCCACCATGAAAAGTTTGAATTTTCAATCTTTATGGTAGGAAACAAGGAGTTTTGGTCATGGAATCTTGGTAAAAACATGTTATGTAGCATTGTTTAGAGTTATTTACTGTCAAAAAGCTTGCACAAACTCAGAAAATAACTTGAAAAACCAAGGTTCCTTGCTCCAAAATTCTGCAGAAAGATGAACACGGGGCCGTGCTCAGTGAGCACGGGGCCGTGTCCAGAAGCTGTTTCGTCTTATAAACTATTTCTGGTTTATTTTTCGTAGAATGGCGAGTGAAAACAGCGAAACATCATCCGTGCATTCCTCAAACAGCCGAAGGGGAAGGAGGCCCTCCGTTGAAGCTACACTTGTGCACTACGTGATAGCGCTAAGGGAAGCTCTCGACGAAATGACATCCGTGGAGGAGGTCCTCATTGACCGTATTAACGATCTTACAATGGGATTGGAAAGCAGCTTCCAAGAGATTAACCTTTTGCACCAAAGGTTAAACATTTTGGTGGCACCCCCTATGGAACCAGTTCTTCCACAACAAGACTGGAACCTGGCACTCGGTATTAACAACCCTACCGGGTGGGGAGACATCCCCGCGGAACCTCCTATGGAAAACCCACAAGAAGTTCCGGCGGAAGTTGAAACTCCTCAAACAAATGCAAACGAGCCCTCCTTCCTCCTTCCAAGGGAGGTAGAGGAGTGGCTTGCCGACATGTGAGGAGAACCGCGCCCGAAAAGTGGAGCTCTACAAAGCCTTATCTAACCAAGATCAGTAGATTCTTGGAAATTTTGCTAAATTAAAATAAAACATAGGGCTAGAACTCCATAAGCTTAATATCTATGTAATTTTTATCTTTATGTAATGTCTTTATGATTAGCAATGTTATGATGGTTTTTATGATTTATGGACTCATGGTGGTAATGGATGAAAAAGGGAACGAGAAAAAAATGGAACCATGCAGAAGAACAGAACAAACCGACAAAAATCTCCATAACAGAAGGCTCCACACGGGCCGTGCCCAACCAACACGGCCCCGTGCTGAGCCCCCTGCAGGAAATCACCCAGTTCAGGTAACTGGACACGGGCCGTGTTCAGCGGACACGCCCCCGTGTCCAGGCTTCTGTTTCACTTCTATAATTTTTGTTACTGGCACTTGACCACGGGGCCGTGCCCGGTCAACACGGGGCCGTGTCCAGAGCGCCAGTAACACAAATCTTTGTTTTTAAACACACTTTTACATATTCTAATCAACCAAAAACTTTATTTTTGGACACATTGAGGACAATGTGTAATTTAAGTGTGGGGGGGGGATGCTAAAACCTTGAAATTTTGCAAAATCCTAAAACAAGCCTTACACAAAACTCTATTGGAACCGCTAAACACCCCAAATTTTTTCAAAAACTTTTTCATTTTTTTTTTATTTTTATTTACTTGTCTTAGTTTAAGTTGGGAATAACAAGTTCTAAAAAGGTTATATTTTTACAAATTTACAACCGATAGCGTCGTGATAAAAAGAACTAACATAAGAAAATTATGAAACGGTATAACAAGTCTAGTTAAAAATTCGATTATATATGCTTGGTCACATTAAAAACCCATTCCCACAAAAGTGAGTTTTGAGCCTTTATTGAGCATAAAAATACACATATTTAGATTAAATGCTCATTTTTCGTTTCTTGTGTGAATAGCCGCTCGGTCTTTACAAATCTAGAACTTGCCACGACGATACATTCCCGGTCCTTACCAACTTAAACCCAAGTAAGTAAATGATGGAGGCATTAGGACTAACTATTTTTCTTTCAAAACCATTATTTTTCATTTTTTTTACCTACCCAAAATCCCCCTAGAAAAACCCCTTTGAGCCTAAACCTTTCATTTCATTACCCCCAAAACAATTTTTTTTTTACCCACCAAAAACCTTTTTCATTTTTTCACCCTTATTTTAGTAACAAGCTCGGTTTTTCATAAACATACCCTCTATGTGACGAAAAAAAAAATATATATATATATGAATAATGAAGTCAAAAACAAACAAAAGCTACAAAAACTTGTTTAGAGAAATACTTCAAAAATAAATGTCACTAAAAATAAGGTATTTTATGAAAACCGACACTTGTTACGATTTTCGCCCTTTTTACTAACCACTAACCAACCACCCACCTTTAAACCCAAGCCTTCACCCCAAAAGTCCTCTTGATATTTACAAAGGTAAAAAGTTAAAAAGGAGGAGGATTGATCGCTTGGCAAGCCTATGGAAAACGTAAGTCCGTGCCGCTCTCGAGCGATTCACTTAAATATACACCTTCGGCCGAGTGTTGAGTGATCTCCCGTGAGGTATGTGAACTTGTATATAAATGAAATTTTGATAAGGCATGTTATGCCAAAATAAGTAGTTTATCTTATGAAAAGTTCAAAATAAATCATAACGAATAGGATTGTAAATAAAATAAAAATAAAACCTATAAAAACCTTGGATTCCCGACACTCTAGGACAAGCTAAAAAACTTCTCTTCTACCTATTCCATTTGGGAGTGTAAGCCACATTAAAAGAGTTTTGCTTGAGGACAAGCAAAAGTTCAAGTGTGGGGGTATTTGATGTGTGTAAAATGCAACATATAAAACACATCGATTAAGGCATAAAACTAACCCTTTTTAAGTACTAATGTTGGAAAAAGAGTGTTTTTGTCTTCCTTTTGTATTTTCAGGATGAAATGAGCTCAAAATCACAAAAGAAGCAAAAAGACCACTAATTCTACCATAAATACAAGAAAAGGAACAAAAGTGGACTGCCCGGACCCTCAACGGCACCTCCCAAAACAAAGAGAAGAAAACAGAGTCTGAACACGCCCCGTGTCCAGCGAACACGGGGGCGTGCCCAGGAAGCAGCAGAAAAGACAAACCAGTAGAAGCTTCCATTGCTCACCACGGGGCCGTGCCCAGCGGGCACGGGGGCGTGTTGAAAGTACAGCAGGCGCATTAATTGTAATTCGCAATTACAATTAATGAGGAGAGAGAGTGTCAGACGGGCACGGGGCCGTATCCAGCGGACACGGGGCCGTGTCCAGCGTTCTGTCCAGCCTATAAATAGAGGAGCTTGGTTTCATTCTTCCTCATCCCTTGGCACACCACCTCTCTCACACCTCATCCACCACCCACCACCACCATAACACCATCATCCACCACCATCATCCATTGTCCATCGTAGAGTGTGTGAGTCGTCTCGGGATCCAAGATTGATCGTAAGAGTTCTTGACAATCAAGGCCATGTTTGCCTAAGTCTCTTACATCACTTGGTGAAGACAAGTGTTTAGTATAATACTTTTTATTTTTAATCTTTTGCACTTTTTATTTGGTTTTGTATTAATGACTTTAATAACTAGTTACTTATGTTGAAGGTGATCTTTCCTTATCGTTTGTCCGTGGTGTCTTGGCATTATTTTACTGTCTATATAAAATAAAAGATTTTCACCATTCATATCTCCACGGTCTATATGGAGGTATGTTGGCTACCTGGTCGGGGGTTAAGGGAACGGTTTGGTAAAGGTCTTGCCCTTGTTCAGCGTTTAGAGGTCCTGCTTGGGACCTGGGTCAAATTTAGTAGGATCTCCTTCAATACCCATAGGTATTGGATGGCGGGGATCCAAACTCTTTGACCCCCTCATAAGTTAACTACTATTAATACTATAACCCGGCTATTTAGGACTGTATCCCTGCTGACTCAGACTACTTAGCCGAGGGTAACGTCACCGCCAAAAGCGGGGCCTACCATAATTTGCATTAATAACTTAATTCATTATCTTTCAATAATCCGACCCTTTAGGATTGTATCCTTGCTGACTCAAACTACTGGGTTGAGGGTAACGTCGCCTTCAAAAGAGGGGCCTACTACAATAACTAAGATAATCTCTTAAACAAGTGCAAAAGTGCGAAAATAATCAAAGGTTATACTAATACACGTGTCGGATCCAAGTGATTCATCTTGTCTATCTGTTTTTATTTTATTTTATTTTTCAGCATTTAGTTAGTTTTTATTTTTCTTAGTTTAAAACATTTCTCTAACTTTTTGATTTGATTAGACGTTGAGGATAAACCGGTATTAAAAGCTCTTGTGTCCTTGGACGACCTCGGTATCTTACCAACACTATACTACGTCCACGATGGGTGCACTTGCCCATATGTGTGTTTAGTGTTAGTAAATATCGTGTTTTATAAATTTAAAACTTGGCTAAAAGTGTAAAAAGGGCTTAAATATATATCTAAAAATATAACACACTTCACGCACATCACTAGCCGATCGGCTGGCCTGTTCGATCAGGTTGCCTCTTGTTTGATCCGCGACACACTTTGAGTATTTTGCGATGATTTTCGACGTTTCAATTTCGATGGACGATGATACGAATACGATAGAGTTCCTAGTCAAATTACTTTTAGTCCCAACTACTATATCTAACATACAATCTTCTATAAGTCACGTTTCGATGTCGGTTTCAATTGAGTTCGATTGCTTTTCGAGTTTCGATTCGATTTTCGATTGATTTGCTTGAATACCACACCAAACATAAAGTAAACATGCACAAGTAACACATAAGGCACACACACACGTATAACAATACCACCATTCGCATAATTCGAGTCTCGAGTTCGATTGATTGTTAGATCGGTTTGATTGCTGATTAGTTAAGTTTATCGCATTGTTACTTCCTATCATTCACAGTCGTAGATCGGTTTGCGTTGAAACACATTCGATTACTTCGATTCTTGCTGATTACAACACTTACTCCACATAATACAACTAAAACATAAAATCGACTATCTACAGTCAAAGAAAGTCAAAGTTGACTTGGACTTTGACTTTGACTTTGACATTCGAAAACACGGGGTGTTACAATGAAGATGACGAGGATGAGTAGTGTTTTTTTAAATGTAAATGCGAATTTATACGTAACACATGCGATTTTATATTCATTTATGTATATCATTTTTCACATGCGATTTTAGTATTTATAAACTTGCGATTTTATATGCATCAGTTTATATTTAGTTTATATCATTTTTCACATGCGATTTCTTTTTTTTATACATGCGATTTTGAATTATAATAAAGCATAAGATTTGTTCAAAGATATATAATTCATTCATGCGATTTTAAATTATAATAAAGCATAAGATTTGTTCAAAACATATATCGAAAATACAAAATAGTTTTTATTGTCAAACACAGCTATAACCATAAAATGATTAAACAAAGAATTTAGTTACTTGAAGCAAAGATTTTGTCACGTTCAGTAGAGCTGAACTCCATCTTCTCCTTGACAGTGTTTAGAGCATCTGTCAGGAAAGAGAAGGCTAAGTCATCAGCTCGAGATTGCTCTTTTATGTGATCCAAAGCTTTGTCTCTGAAGCTTGTTGGTGGTTCTTGAAGTAGCTTTTCCCATACTGCTTGGTTGTTCTTGATTTGTTCAAGGATTTTGTCCTGCACATCAAGAACCAGATGAGAAGAGGTGACATCAGTGCTTATTTTTGTCAACGTGCGAGTTGACAATAGCTCCTTGATTGCAATGTTTTTGTTTTTTTCCATATCTTCAGATGCCATTTTTGTTTTGTCTGTGTTTTTGTGTGTGTTTTATTTTTTCTTCTATGTCTTAATATGGAAGGTAGTTATCAAGGTTTTTTATATTAATATAGTAAATTTATTATATAGGTAGCAAATTTATTATATATGTAGGGTGGTAAGTTCAGTAGTATTTATTGTAAAATTCATCATTACATGTCAAATTATAGTCACATCGTTAATAAATTAAGTTTTTTTATATAAAATAATATCATTTTTAGTTTTTAAGATTGGTAGTTTTTTTTTTTTGCATTTTTATTACAAAGTATTTTTAAATTTTTTTTTGCAGTGTTCTTTATTCAAAATCGCACTTGATTCGAAACAAATTCGCAAACTGTAAGAAACCAAACATTTAAATATCTTTTTTTATGATATCGCATGTGTAAATTATCTGAAATCGCACACTATATGAAGAGTTTTTTGAAAAGTTTTAAAATCGCATGTGCATTATCATGAATTCGCAAACTATATGAAATCTCAAAGAATTCTTAACTTTTTACTGATATCGCATATGCATCCCATGAATTCGCAAACTATATGAAATGTCAAAGATTTCTTTTTATACCGAATTCGCATTTGCATTGTCGACGTTTTCGCACACGATTTGACAATCTGCATCATCTTCTTCGATAGTCAGTGCATACAGAATTTTTAAATTCATCAGAAGTTCATTTTCTCAAAAGAGTTTGGTGAATAGGAATCGATCGATTTGGTGAATAAGAATCGATCGATTTTTGGTTAATTGTTATAATTTCGTTTTTGGTTTGATTTAGGATCTTACGTTATGATTTTTGAGGTTTTGTTCGCCGTTTATCAGGTGTTTTGATCTTAAATTTGACGATTTTAACCTTGGCGGTTTCTTTTTTATTAATCCTATGTTGATAAATTTAATAGAAAAAGGCGCTGTTTAAGGAAGATGATCCGACGGTTGTGGACGACGCGTACATAATGTACGATTAGGTTATTTGTATGATAACCGGCCCCTCTCTCCAGTGGCGGATCTAGAAAAAATCCGCCAAGCCGTAACGTTTTGTAAAAAAGCCGTAACGAAATCGTAAAAACGTCAAATTTTTCCAAAATTTACACTAATTTTACACTACCGCCGGAGCGCCAAGCCGTAGCGGAGGTTGCCCCTTCTTATATGCTAGGTCCGCCCCTGCCTCTCTCTCTCTCTCTCTATATATATATATATATATATATTGTTTTTCTTTTCCAAATTTAAATGAATCCATCTTTGTCATGCTACGATTGAATATCTCGACCACATGCAATGATACCATGTGAACTGTTTGATGAATTCATGTTATTCGACTATCAAATACACAATAACATATAAGAAAGTCTGGTCTCAAGAGTCATATATCATGTAACATCGATTTCTTTTACATTATAGCTAATAATAGATCAGCCCATGATCACATGTTATTAAAGGGTTGTGTTAACAACAGCGGGCTAGGCATACCGCTGTCGGTCAAGTTACCCCCAAAGAGTTCTTTCATGAGATATCTAGTATCTAATAGCTATTTTAATCATGTGTGAATATAAAAAGTGGCCCTAATTCATCAGTAGACCACCTCTGTAGAAAATTTCTGAATCCGTCACTACGTGATATCATTCTTGATTGCAGCTTTGTAAACTCAAGTTTGTCCGGGATTTTAGGGGTCACTCAAAGGTGTGGTTTATGTGGAGTCTTTGGAGATGAGGAATGCCATTGTTCATGCGGCTATTGACGACAAATTTGTCATGATTAATGACAACGTATTTCTTTTATAAGATTCAATATTCTCTCGATCGTGGCTTTTGAGAAGGAACTCCACTCAACAGATTGAATTGTGATAATCCATTTGGTCTGGATCAACCTAATGCTTTGTGGGGTCATGAGAATATATACATCTCAATCATATAAATAAATATGTATGTCTTGAGCTAAAAAAGTATATTGTACTAAATTCGGCTTATTTTATAACAACTTTTTATGGAAATTTAAGATATATTAAATATTATTTTCCGATTCCATTATTTCAATTTTTTTATTGGTCTTCTAGTCTATATCTTCTATACTATATAATAAAAGAAAACAGTTTAAGGACACTTGTCATTATACTAGGCAATCTCTTACAAATAATTATTATTTTAGTTTAATCTTTTCTAATCTATACTATATAATAAAAGAAACCATTTTAAGGACACTTGTCAACATATTAGGCTATGTTTTAAAAATAAGTATTATTTTAGTTTAATCTTTTCTAATTAATTATAGATAATCCTCCTACTAAATATTATTTAGTTTAATTTTTTATGGATAATTATTATTTAGTTTAATTTCCTTCTCATTTATAATATTATTTATTTAACTAATAGAGTAAATTACGATTTTGGTCCCTGTGGTTATATAACTTTTACTCTTTTAACCCAAAAATAATTTTTAACATCTGAGCCAACAACGTCTTTTTGTCTAATCTTTTTGGCCCCTAACGTCTTTTTTCTAACCCTTTTGGCCCCTAACATTTAATGGATGGGGTTAGTGTTAGAGCCAAAAGGATTAGAAAAAAAAGACGTTGGGGGGCTCTAGATGTTAAAAAAATTCTTTTTTGGGCTAAACGGGTAAAAGTGATATAACCACAGGGGCCAAAATCGTAATTTACTTTAACAAATATTATTTATCATTTATACATTTACAGAGTTTTAAATAATGGGTTAAATTTATTGAGAATTCGTTAACAATTTTTACTACAACAAAATAATCTATTTATATCAATCTAAATTTTTGTCTATACTATACTATATAATAAAACATTAATGTATGACACATGTCGTTCATTGTAGATATTTATTTTATGATTTTCTCGCCTCACTTCCAAACTTATCTTATAATAATTAATTAAATAAATGAATAATGAGCTAATATTAAGTTTTATCCTACTTTAAATTTCAAATACCATTCTTCTATTTTTCTAATAAAATATTATCCGAAATTGTAAATTGTTAATTTAAAACATTTTAAATAAAACAAATTATTTATTACGAAAACCAAACTTTGTATTAATATATTAAATATTTTTTTTCACTATACAAAATTACATTTACTAACTTTTTTATTATTTGGTATATAAAATTACATTTATTTAACTCGTGTAATAAATAAGGTTTTTTAAAGATGTATTATTTTATTATTTGGTAAACAATATTACATTTATCCAACCCGTGTAATACATGTGGTTTTAAAGATATAATTTTTTTATTTGGTATATAAAATTATATTAATTCAACCTGTACAATATGGTTCTTATATATATAAATTTTTATTATTTAATATATAAAATTATATTTATTCAACCCGTGCAATAAAGGAAGTTTTTAAAGATATAATTTTTTATTATTTAGTATATATGTCACACCCCCAAATTACCACCTAGGGTATGTCCCTATTGGAGGTGCAACGATCCAACAAAGAGCCACCAATCATATCAAACACAAGTTATAATGTATTGAAATACCCAATTGAAAGAAATGTATCGTTTGAAAAGTTAAACCAAAACCAAAGTATTGAGCGGAAGCATAAATGTATAAGTGTGTAAATGTATCGAAACCAAATCATTGTAATTGTTTATCATGACCACAACCACTCCGGCAGCATCGGACGGCAAGCTCCCAAGTTCCTTCAATAATTACCTACAAGCATGTAAACAAGTGTGTCAGACGACGCTGGTGAGTTCAAGGTTTTGTTAACAAGTTATGTTACCATATGTATGTTAATACGATTTAACACTGCGATACAATGTTGCTCATGCTAGATACCCTAGGGAATGTGCCCATATGTATCCGGGGAGTGGGTACCCCTTAACGACCGTTTGCTATGTTGCCTTCGTTAGATACCCTAGGGAGAGTGCCCATATGTATCCGAGGAGTGTGCCTCTAACAACCATAGCCATACCCAGATAATTAGTTCACGCCCGTCCTTACAGCCCGGTGTGAGGTTTCCCACCTAATAGCGCTATCAACTAAATACCTCCATTGCCCTCCAGGCAATAACCAAAACCGATTAAGTTGTTTACCCAATGTTTCCCTTCCAAATGTTTACCAGTTGTCCCAAACCACCGGGACGCATGCTTGAGAAAATGCAATGAACTCACCTTGATTTGCTCGGCAGAATATTTCACTTGTTAATTTATTCAATACTCGCGACCTAGGAGAGTGTTTGGTAATGATCAGTTTTACAGTTACTTACACACATAAATCACATATCCTTATTATACAAGTAGTTAACAAGCTTGGCACATATTATCACACCAGTTATAACGCATATTCGGGTCATACATATTTTCCACCTTACAGGTTCAATCATCCTAATGACGCACATTAATAATTCACACCTCAATCATAGGAACAAGCATCTTTTAACAATAATCCATGACGTTCAATAATCATTTCTTGGTTACAAAATCCTACACTAATGTTGCATAAGGCCCGCCACACGTGGCAGCCCACTACCGATAGCCCAAGCACTGTACGACCCAGTTAATTTCAAACCCAACCCACTGTTGCAACCAAACACATATCAGAGAAGAGGTGCGGCCCATGAGTGTTGTTTGATCCAAAAGTGGTGTATACTATATAAATGGTGTGCAATTTAGAACAGGTGTACGATATGCGCAGCTAATGGTACAAGTTCCATGTGCAGACACAATTATCCTTAAAATCAATAGTTATTATATTTCATGTGAGGCCACAGTAGAGTTTGTCGGCCATTTATTTGAGTGGCCCTATCACATAAGGTTATTCAATTTTGCCATTACTAAGTCAACGGTCCTTTCATCAGAATTTCATGTGCTAAATTGTGAGGTCCAATTAAAATTTAAATCTATTAAATTAACATCAGCCATTTACTAAATTGATTTGATCAAATAAATTAGTTACAAACATCACATGAAAAATCAAGGATTCGGTCCTATCACAACAAAGGAAATCATTTATCTATCATATATAACCACGCCTGCGGAAACAAAACACTAAACGACAAAGCTTGAATCAATTGGTTGGTTGAATGAAACTATGGCAATTGAACTATGACAATGAATATTAAATCACATGCAAGCAATTTCAATTAAAGTGGCCGGCATTTCACGTTCATTGGACCTTCAAAAGTGGCGGTGCACATATATCAAGATATCAATCAATTTAACTTGTTCTAATCACATGCTCATCATCGTTACAGTTGTCATGCTTCTCATTAATTAACTCACATGATTCACAAAAATCTCCGACATCATTTATTAACCATTCATCACCTCATTCAATACAATTATTATTACTATCACACTTCATTGGTTTCACAAAACCCTATCAAGCATCGATCATATACAACAACCAGCCATCAAATTCAATCATGCAACTCATACTTAACAAAGAATAAAAATCATATTAATGTCAAGCATATACTAACCGAAACCTTTACTTGATTCAGATGTGAATTGACTGGGAATTTACGTCCGTGAGGGGGGGGGGGTTTCTTCAGTCAAACGTAATTATAAAAGGGAGAGTAGGGTTTGTTTTGAGTTTTTAAACTAATCACAATTTTAATAACGGTACAATACGTATACCTATAACTATATGGATAAGGGTGTTGACTGATTACTCTATCTAACAAACAGTCAAGGAGTTGGGCCGGTTCCCTCTTCTAAACAACCGAGTAAAAGAGTTGGGCTAAACAAATAGTTAGGGTATTGGGCTAAACGAACAGTTAAGAGTGTTGGGCTAATATGGAAATAATTGCAAGATATAAATATGAAGGTGTTGGGCCGGTATGAAAATAATAGCATGTAGTATGGGCCCAATATATATATATGGTCTAACAATTTCAAACAGGTTATCTAAATCTAACCGAGTTAGTTAGGTTTAACGGAGTTGAGATCACAAGATTTAAATGATACAAACCGCGAGAATTCGGGTTGTCACATCATCCCCAACTTGAAAGAAATTTCGTCCCGAAATTGGCAAGCGTCAAGTGTGAGAGAAACGAAGTGCGAAATCAGGATTGTTGCGGGTTCTGCTCAGTTGTGACATCATCCCCAACTTGAAAGAAATTTCGTCCCGAAATTTAGCACGTAGACACTGTGGAATCTAGTTAGGTTGCGTGGTTTCCTGGTTTTTCTTGGGGTGTCACATCCTTCCCCCGTTGATGGGGAATTTCGTCCCGAAATTCCACTGTAGTTTCAGTAGTAGACTTACGTTCATTGCACAACTGGGGATACTTGCGTTTCCTTTGATTTACTTGTTATCAGGTGAACTCTGGGCCACGAAGGGAGTTCCAACGAACTCGAACAAGAGGCATTGCATCAACCAATAGGCACCAGGTAGTACAAAGGCCAGCGAGAGGGTTACCATAATTAAGGTAACTGTCGTAGAGTCAAAGATGTGACTCTTGTGGTGCAAGGGTAAAAAGAGGTAAGGTGACGACTCAGTACAAGAAATATCCTTTAAACGATAAAATAAGAAACCCATTCAAATTAAACCATATAAGTCACTACATCGAATATTCGCAAAAGTTTTAATCACCATGATTGTTTATACGAAAACAACTGAAAGAAAAATAACTAGATAAACGATTGAAAGACGAGTCAGTCGTCCACGTCACCATCCCCGAGGTCACTACCATCATCATCGTCTCCGTCATTATCCGAGACCTCCTCTGGCTCTTCTTCCTCCTCTTCCGACTCTTCCTCCTCTGGTTCGGGAGGTGCCGGGACTGGGGCTGGCTCGGGTTCAGGTGCGAAGCGGGCTTCCTCCAACTGATGGACCCTCCAATCCATCATACCTATCCTTTCGGCATGCGAGTTAAGCCTTTCATGATCCACTCGAGCGTCTCTCAGTATCAGACCTTGTACCTCACGCCCTTTTAGGGCTTCTGCCTTCAAGTCAGTAGTTCTCCTATTAAGTTCCTGTATCTGCTTCTCTTGAGCTTCCACTCGCCCTCCTAGGGTATCAACCTTTCTCAGTAATTTCTGATTTTGCTCCATTAAGACTTGGTTTTGTCCTATTAGAATCTGGTTATAATCTCGGAGGGCCTTACTCACAGCCGACTCGGCCTGAGCGCTGAGGGAGTTAACTGGTAGTGCATGCGTAGGTCGGGAGGACGACTCCCCGCCCTGTGCGAGTCTCTTCCTATAAGCAGCACGCGTCTCCATCTGACGCGGGGGTGAGTGAGTAGTAGCGGGTGCCTTCCCTGGCGCCCGGGATTGGTCGAAAGATGCGGACGGTGCAGACATGCCTGTCGAGTTGATGACGTAACGCAAGTTAAACGAAAGAATGCACACTCACAACGTACCAAAAGAGGGTATTAACGCAGAAAGGAAAAAAAATGACAGAAAGAGTAAGCACACAAGGTTTCAATCAACAGTTGCTACGTCCGTTTCCTCGTCCTCTCATGTTTCTATAATAGGGGAAGGGGATAAATTTAGGAGTCGAGAACGAGAAAAGTGTTCAGGTTTATCACGTTAGGGACGATTAACTACCATGTTCATACACAAACAGGGAAGAACCCCTCTTACACTCGTTAAGCCTCATTGGGATTTACATGCACCACGCGTTATTATTATGTGTGCACCCATGATAATAAGGCGGTTTGCATGCTCCTCTCGATGCTTCTTAACTTATGTTTGAAGTTTCTCCCACCCAATCAACACAAAATAAGCACTGCCAACAAGATTAGAATTTACTAGATGCAAGTGTTATGTTACACTATCAATGTGTCATGATGCCTACCATGTCGTATCGTGCATGCTATAAATATAGTTACGTTTACTAGGCATATAAAGCATAAGCTAACGAGGAACGAACCTTGCAGTCTGAAGCTGAGTGTCATGGTCATCGTTTGGATTAATTCGGTTATAGTCGGAGGTGCAACGATCCAACAAAGAGCCACCAATCATATCAAACACAAGTTATAATGTATTGAAATACCCAATTGAAAGAAATGTATCGTTTGAAAAGTTAAACCAAAACCAAAGTATTGAGCGGAAGCATAAATGTATAAGTGTGTAAATGTATCGAAACCAAATCATTGTAATTGTTTATCATGACCACAACCACTCCGGCAGCATCAGACAGCAAGCTCCCAAGTTCCTTCAATAATTACCTACAAGCATGTAAACAAGTGTGTCAGACGACGCTGGTGAGTTCAAGGTTTTGTTAACAAGTTATGTTACCATATGTATGTTAATACGATTTAACACTGCGATACAATGTTGCTCATGCTAGATACCCTAGGGAATGTGCCCATATGTATCCGGGGAGTGGGTACCCCTTAACGACCGTTTGCTATGTTGCCTTCGTTAGATACCCTAGGGAGAGTGCCCATATGTATCCGAGGAGTGTGCCTCTAACAACCATAGCCATACCCAGATAATTAGTTCACGCCCGTCCTTACAGCCCGGTGTGAGGTTTCCCACCTAATAGCGCTATCAACTAAATACCTCCATTGCCCTCCAGGCAATAACCAAAACCGATTAAGTTGTTTACCCAATGTTTCCCTTCCAAATGTTTACCAGTTGTCCCAAACCACCGGGACGCATGCTTGAGAAAATGCAATGAACTCACCTTGATTTGCTCGGCAGAATATTTCACTTGTTAATTTATTCAATACTCGCGACCTAGGAGAGTGTTTGGTAATGATCAGTTTTACAGTTACTTACACACATAAATCACATATCCTTATTATACAAGTAGTTAACAAGCTTGGCACATATTATCACACCAGTTATAACGCATATTCGGGTCATACATATTTTCCACCTTACAGGTTCAATCATCCTAATGACGCACATTAATAATTCACACCTCAATCATAGGAACAAGCATCTTTTAACAATAATCCATGACGTTCAATAATCATTTCTTGGTTACAAAATCCTACACTAATGTTGCATAAGGCCCGCCACACGTGGCAGCCCACTACCGATAGCCCAAGCACTGTACGACCCAGTTAATTTCAAACCCAACCCACTGTTGCAACCAAACACATATCAGAGAAGAGGTGCGGCCCATGAGTGTTGTTTGATCCAAAAGTGGTGTATACTATATAAATGGTGTGCAATTTAGAACAGGTGTACGATATGCGCAGCTAATGGTACAAGTTCCATGTGCAGACACAATTATCCTTAAAATCAATAGTTATTATATTTCATGTGAGGCCACAGTAGAGTTTGTCGGCCATTTATTTGAGTGGCCCTATCACATAAGGTTATTCAATTTTGCCATTACTAAGTCAACGGTCCTTTCATCAGAATTTCATGTGCTAAATTGTGAGGTCCAATTAAAATTTAAATCTATTAAATTAACATCAGCCATTTACTAAATTGATTTGATCAAATAAATTAGTTACAAACATCACATGAAAAATCAAGGATTCGGTCCTATCACAACAAAGGAAATCATTTATCTATCATATATAACCACGCCTGCGGAAACAAAACACTAAACGACAAAGCTTGAATCAATTGGTTGGTTGAATGAAACTATGGCAATTGAACTATGACAATGAATATTAAATCACATGCAAGCAATTTCAATTAAAGTGGCCGGCATTTCACGTTCATTGGACCTTCAAAAGTGGCGGTGCACATATATCAAGATATCAATCAATTTAACTTGTTCTAATCACATGCTCATCATCGTTACAGTTGTCATGCTTCTCATTAATTAACTCACATGATTCACAAAAATCTCCGACATCATTTATTAACCATTCATCACCTCATTCAATACAATTATTATTACTATCACACTTCATTGGTTTCACAAAACCCTATCAAGCATCGATCATATACAACAACCAGCCATCAAATTCAATCATGCAACTCATACTTAACAAAGAATAAAAATCATATTAATGTCAAGCATATACTAACCGAAACCTTTACTTGATTCAGATGTGAATTGACTGGGAATTTGCGTCCGTGAGGGGGGGGGGGTTTCTTCAGTCAAACGTAATTATAAAAGGGAGAGTAGGGTTTGTTTTGAGTTTTTAAACTAATCACAATTTTAATAAGGGTACAATACGTATACCTATAACTATATGGATAAGGGTGTTGACTGATTACTCTATCTAACAAACAGTCAAGGAGTTGGGCCGGTTCCCTCTTCTAAACAACCGAGTAAAAGAGTTGGGCTAAACAAATAGTTAGGGTATTGGGCTAAACGAACAGTTAAGAGTGTTGGGCTAATATGGAAATAATTGCAAGATATAAATATGAAGGTGTTGGGCCGGTATGAAAATAATAGCATGTAGTATGGGCCCAATATATATATATGGTCTAACAATTTCAAACAGGTTATCTAAATCTAACCGAGTTAGTTAGGTTTAACGGAGTTGAGATCACAAGATTTAAATGATACAAACCGCGAGAATTCGGGTTGTCACAATATAAATTTATTTACTCAACCCGTATAATACACGGGGTTATAACCTAATTAATTATAGATAATCATCCTACTAAATATTATTTAGTTTAATCTATACATATAATAAAAGAAACCAATTTTAGGACACTTGTCATCATATTAGGCCATGTCTTATGGATAATTATAATTATAATTTAATCTCTTCTAATTAATTATAGATAATCCTCCTACTAAATATTATTTAGTTTAATTATTACTTTTATATTTATCTATTTACTTCAAATTCAAACTTAATTATCTAATTTGATATTAGAGTAAATTACGATTTTAGCCCATGTGGTTATATCACTTTTACCCTTTTAGCTCAAAAAGGAATTTTTAAACATCTGAGCCCTCAACATCTTTTTTTCTAACCCTTTTGGACCCCAACATCTTTTTTTTTATTTTATGATTTTCTCGCATCATTTAGTTATCTAATTTGATATTAGAGTAAATTACAATTTTGGCCCATGTGGTTATATCACTTTTACCCTTTTAGCTCAAAAAGATTTTTTTAACATCTGAGCTCTCAACGTATTTTTTTTCTAACCCTTTTGCACCTCAACATCTTTTTTTTTTATTTTATGATTTTCTCGCCTCATTTCTAAACTTATCTTATATTAATTAAATAATAAATGAATAATGAACTAATATTAAATTTCATCGTACTTTAAATTTTGAATACCATTTTTCTATTTTTCTAATAAAATATGATTCTAAAATTTAAATTGTTAATTTAAGATATTTTTAAATAAAACAAATTATTTATCACGAAAACCAAACTTTGTATTAATATATGAATAATTTTTATTTTCATTACTAAAAAAAATTATTATATCAATTTTATTACATAATTTATAAATCGACTTTTCGGAATTGGTAACAACATTTTATCACTCAAATAGATATTGATTTGCTTCTTGAATAATATATCTTCTTTTCAAGAACCATCTTCACAATCACCATATCCATCGCGTATCAAGTATTATCCATTAGTATATTGAAAGATATGACTTTTTTATTATTGGTATATAAAATTAGATTTATTAAACATGTGTAATACATGTGGTTTTTTTTTATAGATATACCTTTTTTATTATTTACTATACAAAATTACATTTATTCGACCCGTGTAATAGAGGAGGTTTTTTAAGATATAACTTTTTATTATTTGATATATAAAATTAGATTTATTCAATTCGTACAATATACGGGGTTTTTTAAGGATATATATTTTTTATTATTTAGTAACAGAAATTACATTTATTCAACCCGTGTAATACACATATTTTTAAAGATGTAACTTTTTATTATTTGGTATATAAAACTACATTTATTTAACCCGTGTAATAAATCAGGTTTCTTAAAGATCATTTATTTTATTATTTGGTAAACAATATTACATTTATTCAACTCGTGTAAAACAAACAGTTTTAAAGATATAACTTTTTTATTTGGTATATAAAATTATATTTATTCAACCCGTACAATATGGTTCTTATAAACTTTTTATTATTTAATATATAAAATATAAACCCGTGCAATAAAAGAGGTTTTTAAAGATATATTGTTTTATTATTTAGCATATAAAATTCATTTATTCGACCCGTCTAATACACGGGGTTATAACCTAGTAATTATAGTAAAGTTAAAGTTTCTTGAACCAAACAAGGAGAAAAGAAAATTAATTCAATCTTTTAATATTCAGTTAACACGTTAACAAGTAATCTATTTAACATCCATTAACACAAAAAGATAATGGTATACAAGGCTAGTTAACATGACATGTCACCTTTAACACCTCATATATCAAGGTACACCCCAAGGCCTTATATGTAGTTATTTGGTTTTTTTTATGTCCGGTTCGGTTAGTTATTGCTAACCGGCGGTGCTTTTATTAAGTTTGCCTTTATAATACATATAGGAGAGGATCATGAGAAAATTTATTACTATAAAGAAGCAACAAATATAGGCATCAAGAGTTGTAACTTGTGTTTAGGGCATTTTTCAAAAAAAAAAAAAAACTTGAATTTTTTACTTTTAACCCAAAAGGTTTTTACCTTTTCCATTTTAACCCTACATAATTTGTTTTTTTAACTTTAACCCAAAACTTTTCATTATTTGCAATTATTTGCATATCCTAGGTCGAGTCAGTGTTGGTGGTCGATGACGGTTTTTGACACCGTTTTACGCCCCACCGCAACGCCGGGTGTGCTTTGGGGGTTTTTCAAAGAAAAAATGGTTATGCATATTATTGTCGTAACGTTGGCTTTGGGGGTTTTCAAAAAAAGTTGATTTTTTTTTACTTTTTACCCAAAAGTATTTCATAAATTACTTTTAACCCAAAACTATTTGTTTGTTTATTTTTAACCCAAAACTTTTTATCTTTTGCAATCTATGCTCATAACTTTTTTTACTTTCAACTTTGGTCCTTTATAGTTTTCATTTTACGCAAATTTTTCGCTTTATGCTTGGTTCTAAATTTTGTGACTTAACACATCGCAACGTGCGTCTTTGGTTTAACGTTTTTACGTTTCGTTCTAAATTTTGCGAGTTAACATGACGCAACGTGTGTGTAGGTGAACGTTTTTACATCGTCTTTTTTCCCCGTTTGACAGGTTTAACATAACGTGCGGGTCCTAGATCGACTTAGTTATAACTAAAGAATCCCCGCCGCATTACGGTGGGGCGGGTCTCAATCCTGGTTATATATATATAAAAAACTAAAATACTACTTAAAAAGCCTAAAATAAGTCTAAAAACACACCACTTTTTTAATAAAAAAATCTGTATTATTTATGTATAAAAAAAACTTTTACGTGGCGAGGGGGTTAGGTTTTTTAGAGGTGGCGGTGTGGGGGTGGGTTAGGGGTTTAGATTTTTTGTATTAATATGTGTAGTACTTATTATTATTATTATTATTATTATTTCTTTTATAAATTAGAAATAGCACATTTTAGGGAAAAAATTGAAAAAAAAGTTATATGTTTTTTAGGCTTTTTTTTAAGTTTTCTCATTTAAATTAGTTCTCTCATGACAGATCCCACCTAAGTTGAAAAAACTTAAGAAACCTCTGTAAAACCTTAATGTAACAAACTTTGATTTTTTTTTCTAAAAAAAATAGAGCATGTAACATACTTGTTTGTTTTTGAAGTTTTGAGCCAAAAAAATGCCGAGTATAATTAAAAAAAGTTTAAAATTATGTGTAACATGTTATATATGTTCAAAAAAAGTGTAACATATAAATATCAAACACTTTTGTAGGATCGTACGCTGACCTAGACGAGTCATTCAGAGGTAATCTCCTGTGTTTCAGATGCGGAATTATAAGAAACAAAGGTTGAAATAGCACACACTTCACTCTAACTGCTTGTTTTATTGATTTGACAGCTTTTACAGTTCAATCCTCACACCGGCAGAGCTTCGGTGTGGAAATCAACACGTTCGTTCTTATCAAGTTCGCTAATAAGACATCTATATATAGGATGTCTGGTTCGCTTTTGTGACCAGTGTCCATAAAAGCGGACCTCACAAGTGTCACAAAAGCGGACCTCTATCATTTGTCCCTAAAAGTGAACCTAGGTCACAAATATCATACACACTCGCATTTTCTCGTATTTCATGCCCTAATCTATACATTACAATGATAGACTCGATCTAAGACGAAATCAACAGATGTAGTGCACCAACAACTTTTTAAATAACTAGTCGGTGCTTTTTTTTAGCTTCAAACGTTTGAAAACATGTATATTATTTGCCCTTATTTTTTAGAAAAAAAATAAGTTTGTTACATAGGGTTTTAGAGTTTTCTTAATATCCTTCCCCCCCCCCACCCCCACACACACACATACATACAGGGTAGGGTTCATGCGAGAACCACCTTTATTGTGAGAACCGCAAGAACCAATGTAAACACAACAAAATAAACCCACTACACCACCACCCAAAACCTAAAAAACCTAACCCCCTCACCCCCTAAAAACCTAAAAAAACCTAACCCCCCACACCACCTCCTAAAAACCTAAACTCCCCTCCCCCACCCAAGCTAAATGCTAAAAACTAAATCACAAAGCTAAACCCACCCAAAAAGACGAAAAGTAGCGATCTTTTTATAAAAAATATTAAAATTTTTTTTGTGTGTTTCTTAGATTTTTTTAGGTATTTTTGGTTATGTTCACATTGGTTCTCGCGGTTCTCGCAAGAAAGGGTGGTTTGTAACGCCCTGCTTCTTCATACTTTCCATAATTAGAAGGTCTTGCTTGTATTTCTATTTTTGGAAGTCTTGTGTTCTTATAATCGTTCTTTCGTTGTAATCGTTGCAAAATACGAGACTTGAATCATAAATAAAATTTGTATTTCTTTAAATTCGTGTTATACATACTTCATACATGTTCATACGTTTAAATTCGTGAAACAATTGACACATATTCGTAATTCTTGGAAATTATGTGTTAAACTTGCAAATACGTGAAACTTGCGAATAATACGCCTTTCCAATGCATTCATACGCTTAAACATACTTCATTAGACTTGTTTTATGTTAATTATACTTGTTACATCCTTATAATATGCCTATATATCATAAACAACCCTTTCTCTACCCGAAACAATCCAATGTTTTATGAGCCTCTCTTTTATGTGATTCATTTTATATGTGATTTTTATACTTGTTACCTCGTTCATTTCAAAACCGTTACACAATTCGCACGTCTCGCGCAATCAAAAACAATAATAACCTTTGAGAACAAACTAAATTTATACTCTTTTACGCATTCATACATGTTTATACTTGTTGAATACTTGTCGAATACGTGCAAATTATGTGAATTAAATGTGATACGTGAACACTTACATGCAAAAACCTTGTTTTAAAATTTATGATCTAGTCTTGTCCTTTCTATTTCTTTTGAACTTCTAGATGGCATCTCCAAACTCATCAAAGAAGACTAAGTCAAAGAAAGGTTCCAACAACGACTCCATCTCCAAATAAGAGCTAGTTGGGCTCATTGTTGAACAAATGGCCGATCAAATGGCCCGAGTAATACCTGACATCGTGAGCCGTATTCAGACCAACTCTGATTCGCCACATGGTTCGGTGGACTCCAAGGTGGAGAAACCAAAGACACCTTTTCTCTTCAAGCAATTCATGGCTTGCAAACCATTGGAATTTACTGGAAAGGATGGTGCTACCGCACTACTCACTTGGTTTGATGCCATGGAGATCACTTTCTGTTGGTGCATATGTTTGTCGACTTCGTCTTGTATCGATTCGTGTATTAAAATAGGATAGACTGGAGCTCGGTTTATGAGAAAATAGGTTTTTAGGTGAATCAGGCCAGTTCACACGAAATGGGATGTCCAGTTCGTGCGAAGTGGCACTTCGTGTGAAGTGGATGTGTCCAGTTCATGCGAAGTGGTGCTGCCTATAAATAGTGAGCTTGGTCATTTCATTTGTAACGTTTGGTTTCCGGTAGCGAAGCTCTGCCGAAGTATCTCCAGGTTGTAAATCGTCATCAAATCAATACAAGAGATAGTTAAAGTGATTCTAAATGTATTCAAGCTGAAATAACTCTGATACGTCTGTTTCCACCTTTCGTATTGGACGAGATCTCTTCTGAACGACTCATTTGGACGTCACAACGATCCTACAAGTGGTATCAGAGCTTAGGAGGAAGAGTTCTTACCATTTCAGCTTAATTTCACAAAAAATTCTGACTTCTACTCATTCTTCTTCACATTTTTCAAAATTAACTGAGTTTTTACGGTTAAAATTGGCTGATTTTGTGATATAACGTGGGAAATACAGTTTTAACAAATCCTTGAAAGAATCAGACCTAAAATCGATCTATAACGTGATCAATTTTAACAAAAACTCATCAGATTGTTCGGAGATATGTCACTTCGTTTGAATTAGAGTACCATTTCGCACGAATTGAGTATAATAGACTCAGTTCGCTTGAGCTGAACTTCCAATTCGCACGAAGTGGGCCCAGGTCGCACCAAAAGGGTCCAATTCATTTGAAAGCTTGCTACTTCGTACGTAGTCGACCTCACTTCGCCTGGTTTGGGTCACTTCGCATTAACTCAGTTCGCACGAGTTGAGATTTAGGTCAGATCGTTTGAATTTGGCTTCAGTTCGCATGAATTGAAAGTAGATCAACCAGTTCGCACGAATTGAGAGTAGGTCAGCTCATTTGTAGACTCCAGTTCGTTTGAACCTTGTCAATTCGTACGAGTTGTCTCAGATCATATCAAACTCAGTTTGTTTCGGATTCCAATTTGTTTCGAAATCATCCAGTTTGTTTGAAGGTGTCTAGTTTGTGAACTTTTGATACTGAATCATGGAGAACGAATTTTACAACGCATTTGCAACTCCGATCACTGTAGCTCAGAACACGATGTTAGAAAATGAAATGGGTACTATGCAAAAACCGCCAAAGCTCATGAATATTGAGGAGTATAGTGGATGGGAGGAACGTTTGGAAAATTGGGTTCAAGCAAATTACTTAGAGGCTTGGGAATGTATTGAATATCGATATATTAGACCGGTTAATGACAACGGAGAGAAGGTTGCTATTAAAGATCTAAGTGTTGATGAGAAAAAGAAATACAAAAGTGAAAAGATGATGGTTAGTATATTGCAGCAAGCTATTAAGGAAGAAATTTTGATTTTATTACAACACAACGGAAGTGCATATTCAATATGGAAAGAACTAAAATCGAAGTTTGTTGGAAGTGAAGACATGATCAAGAACAAAAAATCGCTTTTGAAGAAAGAATTTGATCTATTTCGTGGATTAAAAACTGAAAACACCAAGCAGATTATAGAAAGATATTGCAATTTGGTGATGAACATGAAGAGATTGAACATCAAGAAAGATAATGATGAATGGATTGAAAAGTTGGCCGATGTGTTGCCACAAGATGTTTGGGGCACGTATCTTATGATGTTGAAAAATAAACCTGAATTTGACAATCTAACGTTGAGCAAGTTTATTGAACAACTAGAAGCTTAAGAGATAGAACAACAAAAAATAGCGAGAATGAAGGACTTTGATGGTGAACAAGACATTGGTCTGTATTATAAAGGAGGTATTAGTGATAAAACCAACTTTTCACCAAAGATCGAAACTGCATTTAATGCAAAAAGTTCTTCTGGAAAATCTTCTCGAGGATCGGACAACAGTAAAGAATTTTCTTCACATCCATCATTTGATCCAAATTTTTCAGCAACCAAGAATGGCAAAGTACTACAATGCTACATTGCGTTAAATCTTGAGAATGGTCAGAATTTCTCGGAAGAGGTTGCAAAAGGTCATATGTCTTTGTTGGTGACCGTGTTAGAATCTTATGAGAGTTTAGTTGCAGGAAGGATCGGAAATCCAATGTTGACAAAAGAGGATTACGATCAGATCGATGTTGAGGAGATGGAATTAATGGATATTAAGTGGTGTTTGGCTAGTGTGTTGAGGAGAGCTGAGAAATTTAAACAGATCATTGGAAGAGATGATTTCCGTGATGCTAATGTTTCTACTTTAGGATTTGATAAATCTAAAGTTACTTGTTTTCGTTGCAAGGAAAAAGGGCATTTTAAGCGAGAATGCACAAACCGCGAAGCAAGTGGAGCTCAAAATCCATTCGGCAACAATGATTATTATCAGAAAACGATTTATCATCAAGTTGCTCAACAGCCGTATCAACAACAATCACCACAAACTTCACATGCTAGGAAGGAGATTGAAGAATCGAAGAAAGCTTATCTAGTTAATCAAGATGATAAAATGTCGCCAAAAGGATTTAGCTGGGACAAATATATTTCAGCTGAGAGTAAAGCATGTCTGACAGATCAAGATGATGAAATGCTTCCAAAAGGCTTCAGTTGGGATGATTTTGATCCTAACAGAACTTCAAATCATAAAGCTTTTGTTGCTCAAATCTTTGATGATTCAAATACTGAAGAAGCAAAAAGTCAATCGTTGAAGATAGTGATGATGATTATTATGAAAGAAAAATGAAAGAGCACTTAAGATTACTAGCCGAGAGAGTTGACAATGATGATGCAAATGTTCGAGTGACAAAGAAAAAAGTTAAAAAAACAAGATGACAGTGACGATGAAGATGTTCGAGTGATAAAGAAGCAGGTCAAAGTAATTCCAACTTTTGAGATTGATAAGGAAGCTGATGCAGAAAAGGTGTCTGAAAAATGTGAAAATTATGAGACTATGAAAAAGCAAACGGGGTGGAGATGATGGGGTCGGTCCATGGATTTTCCTTCCTTTTGCCGTATTTCGTCAAAGGGTTGAAGGGAGATAGTGCATCAAGCTGTTCGCAAGGGCCAACTTGATCCTCTTCCCCAGGGATCCCCGATAAGGGAACCCTAGGAGAGCCGCCGACTCCAACTACCGTCCATGTACGATCCATACTAGATCTGACCAACTGCCCATCCTACCTCCTCTACGTTCTTGACGTTCTTGACAGCCCATCTTTGTCTCAGTAGAGTCTTTCAGTGGCATGTTTCGGTCCTCTTCCCCATTACTTAGAAAAAGTGAGCCACCGGTTCAGGTACAAGATACTATCATTACCGCTTGGACAATTAGACATCCAACCCGTAATCGCAACGACCCAATCCCATTTCTATTTTTATTGGACACTAATACTAATAAAGAATAATATTGGTATTAAGTGTTCGTCAATTCCAGTCCAACTATCTATAGAAAGTCTTTCTCCTTTATAGAACTGATTATAGATTCGTTGCTAGAATTTTGACATGTGTATATCTAGAATTCAACTGAATTTATTGATCATTATATATAATTCAATTAAGATATTGTATGAAAGTATGATTTTTTCTATTCTCCTTTGAGAATTGGAGGATTTTTGATTGAGTGGAAAAAGAAGGATTTTTTTGTCTACCTTACTTTCTTCATTTTTCCTTATATCAATAACTCAATCAAAATGCAATTATCTCGACGGAAAAAAATGTCTGTTATGCTTAATATCTTTAGTTTGATCTGTCTTAACAACAAATTGATTCATAACATGAACAGATTAAAAGAATCATATGATGTTTTAAACAAAGCTATGAATGAATATAATGAGTCAAGCAGTGAACAAGCAACAGCTATGAAGACACTCAATGGAGCGTTCATGACAAAGCAGAAAGTCGTCAATAATTACCAAGGTTGGAGAACTCGCTAGTCGCTAGTCGGCCGGTGAGGTGGAGACTAGCGACTACTCGGGATTACTCAGGATTACTCGGGATTAATCGGATCAGAACTTTATATGTAAATTTTATTATTTTTATAAATGTGTATATATATACTCAAACATCCATATCAATATAATACTTAAAAAGGTAAAAGTAGTTCAAAATACAAACTAAACTTACATATAAGTCATAACATAACAAGTCTCAGTACTTAAAATTCAAACATTAACAAATAACTCAAATGTAATCGTCATCCTAGTAGTGTTTAATGATTTCGACACCATCCGACTCGTATTCAATCTCCTCGTCTACTTCATCCTCTTTCTTCGAATCAAATTCTTCATCATATTAGGGTAAGGGATAAGAAAAATGGGCTAAAGTTGTAATCTTGGGCCTGTTTTGTAAAGATTTCAAATGGGCCGACTAGGGTGTCTTGGGCCGAATAAGGCGGCTTGGACCGACTTTGACCGACTAGCGATTTTTTGACTGATTAGTGAAAAATTACTCAGTAGGAGGCCGACTAGCGACTAGTCGGCGATTAATGGCCGAGTAATCGCGATTTTTGCAACACTGATAATTACATTGAGAGATGTGGTGAGCTTGAAAAAAAATTGGAAACTCAGAGGATAGAAACTGAAAGAGTAAACATATTATTAAAAAGTTACTCATGTTCTTCTTATGCGATTGACAGGATTTACCCTACAGTGGAAGGCATGAAAGCGTTTGAAGAAGAGACATCTGAAGTGAAGAATTTTGGTAAGAAACAAAGTGTCAGTTATACAAAGTGTCCACCCCCGCTTGAAAATGGATATTCTCCAAGAAATCCTAATTCAGAAAGAGTCAAAAAGGCAACCAACTTAAAGTGGGAATCTGAACCTTCAGATAACCTGCCAGACAACATTGATGTCATATTCACTGCATCTGACACTGATCAACAATCTTAATTGATGAAGAAAGTGGTGGATCATGTGTTAGATAAAGATGAAACCGAAGAGTCAGAGTCAAAGTCAAAGTCTGACAAGTCAAGTCCAAAAGTTGAAAAGGGCAAACGGGTTTACAATAAAGATTTTCTGTTATCGGAAAATAATTTGAATGACGAAACATTCAAAGTAGCATATACTTTGAATGATTCTGACAAATTATATTCTGATAAAGAATTTCTAATAAGAGGTGTTAAAACTGAAATGATTAACAAGGTTTTCAAACTAACAGAAATTAATACTTCTGAAATAAAAGATGTAAATCTTTCTGAAAAACCTAAAAAATACACATCAAGAGTTCAACAAAGGTTAAACAAGAAACAAGGTCACAGTTCTGGTTCGAGTTTTCAAAAGAAACCAAACCATAATGGTAATTTCAAAAAGAAAGGTTTAGGTTTTATTCCACCAGAAAATCATAAAAATGAGAAAACTTTTAAACTAAAAACTGTATTTGTTTCAGGAGCAAGTTCAGAGGAAGAAGAAAAGAGCTCATTCTGGAAGCAATCGAACAAAGAATTCCTTGCTAAGAAGCAAGAAGGAATGAAGAATGAAGTTGCTCAGAAGAAGGAAACGAGAACCTGTTATCAATGCAACGAAGTTGGTCACATCGCCTGGAACTGTCCAAAGGTAACCAACACAAAACAGGGAGTTTCTCTTAAACTGAAATAAAAGATGGTTGATAATGAACTACCAATCAAACAACTTAAAGTGTTTACAAACTCAAAATTTGAGGTTGGTGAGTGTTCAAAAGGTTTTTACAAAAGAAAAGTGAAGCTTAACAACCAAAAGTGGGTTGTTAAGAAAATAGAAAATAGTTCTGGCAATGATTCTGATTCATCAAAATCAGAGGAGCTATCTTCTGGCGATGAATCTGACTAGTCAAAGTCGGAGGAGTCACAAGTTGGGCTAAAAAGTGAAAATTTTGTTCCGCCAATGGATGACGCAAACTTTCCACCATTGCGAACTGAAAATTTTAACAAAAAGTTGGAAAAGTCGAGATTTCAAATCAATTCTTTTCTGAAAAGAAAGAATTTGATATTGAAAAAGCCTTTAACCCCAAAGTTCAAAATATGTTTGGAAAAATGGTTGATGGGAAGGTCAAAGGGGTAAAGGAATTTTATGAAAAGAAAAGGAAAGGAAAGAAACCGAGTGTTGATGACTCGGAATCTCCCAAGGACCGTCAGGCTTGGGAGAATCTCTATGAATAAAAAACCTGACTTGCCGAAGTTCCCAAGTTGGTAATCGTGGAGCATGAATCGGCATCTTTCTCAAAATTCAAAATTGTTATATTTCGACTTATAAATGGTATTGTTGATGAGAACATACAAGTGTTTGTTCCTTCAAGTGGTTAATCAAGTGGAATCACCATGTGATCACTCGAGCGGAATCACCAGGTAATGTTTGGAGCGGAATCACAACTTAACATCTAGGAGCGAAATCACCTAAGAACACTTAGGAGCGGAATTACAACGAATCCTGATTTCGCTTCAAATGACATGAATGTCATTTGGAGCGGAATTACACTCTAAAACCCTATTCTTGATTTCCGAGCTCCAATCTAACCTATCTAGACCTAAGACTCGATAAAGACGTAGTAAACAGACATTCAGTGCACCAACAGACTCCCCCTTGGATGTTGACGAAGTCTTCGGCGTCGAGTCTTCAGTCTTGGTCTCTTCTCCAAACTTCGTCTTCTTATTGTAACAACTCTTTCTTCACAGATTCAGGATCTTGACCTAACTCTATCTACAATCTCCCCTTTGACTGTTGATCTAGAACTCTAGACTCCCCCTTTCACAGACTCCCCTTCTCGGTATGCTGGGATCTAGGATCTTTGTCTGGTTCAATATTTGACTTTTTGAGCCATGGGGATAATGAAATCCACAACCTATTACTCAACCAAATAACATTACAAACTATTTATTTTCAACAATAAATCACAATATCTATCAGTTTAGAAATCCACTCAAGTATTCAAGTCCAAGTTAATGACCCTGATTACTCAATTAATCTACCAAGTTCAACTTAATGACCTTGGTTGATCTTTTAACAAACAAACTGATTTTTGTTCAAACATTTTCAATCATTTTTCTGAAAAATAACAAGCATCAAGTTAATGAACTTGTTTTAACTTTTACAACCACCCAATCTTCATTAAGATAAGCTCTCCTCATTCTCCAGTCCAGAACTTTTCCTGCATCTGCTTCAATCTTCAAGAATCCAACGATCAACTCTCCACTTTGGTTTTTCGCAAAATAAAGCAGAAATAAAATCTTTTTGGTTTTTTAATAATGTTTCTAAACTAGGAAATGAAATACAGAAACTTAAATTGCAGAATGTAATGAAATTAAACTATTTACAAACAAATTTTTGGTAAGCATGTCAGGGAATCATATCAGCTTATCAGACAAGTTACTAGTACCGTTAAGCTTCAATTTCATACTCAGAATTAAACAATTCACGTAGATTGTCGATATACTGATCCACTTTAAATTTTCACACAAATTTCAATTTATTCAGGATACGATTTAGATGTTTTAGGAACTTAACTCATTCATGTGTCCCACCTCTTGAATATACTCCCGTATCCAGAATCCCAATATTCAGTCTTACAGGTGAGTATACCATAGATGATATCTGTAAGGGGTTAAATGCGAGGGCCGTGAGAGCTCAGGTCGATACTTCCGTATACGCAGAGAGATGACGGCTTCGTCTTTTCGGTGTGTCCCCTTTAGAGGATCTTTTGTCACAACAGCAATGATTATCAATTTTATTGTTTAATTGATTTGCTGAGGGTGGTGCTATGTTTCAAGCAATGCGGAAAGTATTATTCGGGGACTAGGTCAGAACTTCCATTCAGCAGAAGTCCCGGAATAATACCCCAGATATCACTGAGTATAAAGACCTAGTATCTCAGAATAAGGGACCTTTCAAATGAGATTTCAGGAGTTACCTATATATCCAAGTAGTGTTCCCCACGAAATAAGTTTCGTTTTGAAATTTTAGGTTTATATCCCGAACAAATCTACTAGATGTGTAAAAACCTATCAACACATCATCAGCGAGACTGTTTAACCCATTTTAAACTTTTCAAATCTTTAGCATACTGTAACTGTCAAGCCGATGTACTATCATTTTCCCTTTTTACACAAGCTCATTTTCAGTTTTCTATTGTTTTTTTTTATTTTGAAATTTTATCATGTTTTTGTATTTTTGAATTTTTTACTATTTTTATATTTTCTGAAAATATATCTACTCCCCCCAAATACCAAAACAAGTAAAAAATCGACAAACCATTGCAGATTATTTCTCATCTTCATCTACAACAGTACCTTCATCAATGCCAATAATGCCATCCGACACCGAAAGAAGCTTCATACCGTTCAGTTTTAAAAGATATTAAAAACGTGTTTTGTCAAAAGCTTTGGTATGTAAATCAGCTTTCTGTTCTTCAGTGTGGATTTTCTCAATTCGAATCAACTTCTTCTCGAAGCAATCTCGAATGAAGTGATGTCGAATTTCTATATGTTTAGTTTTAGCGTGATGTACTGGATTCTTTGTTATATTTATTGCGGCCTCATTATCAACAAAAAGAGGTGTGTTAAGAAACTGCAAACCGTAGTCGTGCATCTGTTGCTGTATCCACAGGATCTGAGAGCAGCAACTGCTAGCAGACACGTACTCCGCTTCACATGTAGATAGCGCCACAGACGTTTGTTTCTTACACTGCCAGGTAACCAAGCGAGGTCCAAAGAACTGGCATCCTGCAGTTGTTGATTTTGCATTGACTTTGCAGCATCCGAAATCTGAGTCGGAATACCCTTCGAGCGTAAAGTCGCCTTTTCTAGGATACCACAACCCCAATGTTGGAGTTCCCTTCAGGTAGCGTAGTATCCTCTTCACAATAATCATGTGTGAAGCTCTCGGGTTAGATTGATATCTTGCTGCGAGGCACGTTGGGTACATGATATCAGGACGTGAAGCAGTTAAGTACATCAAAGAATCGATCATGGAACGATAAAACGTCTCATCAGCCCTGTCTCCGGTGAGATCTGGGTGAATCCCATGATTTGTTGCAAGTGGGGTAGCAACTGGAGTAGAACTTGACATTCCAAATTTCTCTAGAAAATCATGCACGTATTTCGTCTGGTGAATGAAAATTCCCTCAGGTAGTTGTTCAACTTGAAGTCCCAAAAAGAATTTCATCTCCCCCATTGATGACATTTCGAATTTCGGCTTCATCACTGATTCGAAATATTTGCACAATTTCTCATTCGTTGACCCAAAAATTATATCATCCACATAAATCTATACGATCAGAAGATGTCCGTCGACCTCTTTAGTGAAGAGAGTGGCATCCACTTTTCTACGAATAAAGCTGTTGGCTAGTAGGTGTTGAGACAAAGTCTCGTACCAAGCTCTCGGGGCCTGGTGTAAACCATACAGCGCTTTGTCCAGTAAGTAGACCTTGTTCTTGTGGATCGGATCGGTAAAGCCCGGTGGCTGTCCGACATAAACCTCCTCTTTAACCTTCCCATAAAGAAACGCCGATTTTACATCTAGCTGATATACTTTGAAATTCTTCCAAGATGCAAACGCCAGGAAAATTCTGATTGCTTCTAGTCGTGCCACAGGAGCATAGACTTCTGTAAAATCAATTCCCTCCTGTTGACTAAAGCCCTGAACAACGAGTCGAGCTTTGTTCCGTACAACAACTCCTCTGTCGTCTCTCTTACATTTAAATACCCATTTTGTATTGATTTTCCTATGACCATCCGACAAATCCACTAGCTTCCACACTCCCAACTCTTCTTGCATCGCGTTGACCCAAGAATCTTCAGTAAGCGCCTCTTTGTAAGTTCTTGGTTCGATCTGCGAAATAAAACAACTCAATGAAAATTCAGTTTGTAAAGGTGCTACTGTAGAGTAAAAACATGTAAGGCCCTGGTCAATTTGACGTCTCGTGCGAACGCCCGATTGCAACTCTCCAATGATCAACTCCTCTGGATGGTATGAAAGAGTTCGTGGCATTACTTCGCTTGGAACATCCACATCGCCTTCCAGATTAGTAACATTTTGATTTGCACCTTGTTCACTAATTTGGTTTGTTTGACTTGAATCCTGAATCTGCTCCCCCTCAGAATCTGAATCACTATGATCAAATATCGGCATATTCTCAGATTCTTGATTATCATTCTGATCTGACTGATTATCTTGAGCAACTTCATTCTGTTGGACATCGTCATGTTCACCAGCATTGCTAGGTCCTGCTTCATCATCATTTGAAGTTTGTCGAGGTTTTCTAGAATACTCATCTGGGAACCTGTGCTGTGATTCATATTCACGCAGAATATCCAACTCATCAAAGAAATCTTCTTCTTCCTCTGATTCTTCCCTCATGTTAAACGAATCCCACAATTTGTCATAATGATAATGCCATGAATCTCCTGGATTCTGCGGCGGCATTGTATAACCTTGACATTCAACATTTGCAGCTTCAATAATCCGCTTCTCACTTGGAACGAAGACACGTCGTATATGACTTGCATAACCAACAAATATTCCCTCAATGCACTTCAGACCAAACTTTCCATGAGGCTCTATAACAGTACAGGGTGACCCGAATGGTTCTAGATACTTGAAATTAGGTTTGCGGTTATTGATTAACTCAAAGCATGTTTTGTTGAACTTCTTGACAGTGAGAACTCTGTTGAGCGTATAGCATGCGGCAGAAACAGCTTCAGCCCAAAAATTTATTGGTAACTTTGAATCTGGGAGCATTGTTCTAGCCGTCTCGATTAGTGTCCGGTTTTTGCGTTCTGCGACCCTATTCTGCTGCGGGGTGTACGGAGCACTAAACTCATGCAATATACCTCTTTCATCACAAAATTCTTCCATCTTGCTGTTCTTGAATTCAGTACCATTATCACTTCGAATTCTTTTGATACGCCTTTGGTACAGATTCTCAATCTTCTTGAACAACGCCACCATAAGTTTCATCTTTTGATTTCAAAAACGATACCCACGAAAATCTGGAATAATCATCAGTAACGACCAAACAGTAGTAGTCACCTGTAATACTCTTGACATTCATAGGACCAAACAAATCCATGTGAAGTCTTTCCAGAGGTCTTGAAACTGAATTGACTTGCTTTGTAGGGTGTGACTTTTTCTTCTGCTTGCCTTTGATGTAGCTAATGCACTCCCCTTCCAGATGAAAACCTTTCACATGAACACCCAACACTAAATCGTTATGCACCAGGTGATTCATCTTCCGTAGGTGAATGTGACCCATTTTTCTATGCCATAATCTCGATTCTTTCTCATTTGCTCTAGACACAAAACAATGAGCCTGACCCATGGTTGTAGTAGCTACGCTCATGTCCAACACGTACAGATCATTGACTCTTGGTGCCCTCATGATAATCCATTCCTCAGGAATAACAAATTCTGGCTTCAAGATCAAACATTCTTTGTCAGTGAAGTGAGTGGTATACATTCTGTCACAAATCTGCGAGATACTCAGCAGATTATTCTCCAGCTCAGCAATGTAGTTAACTCTTTCAAACGTCACAATCCCGTTGGATAACATTCCTTCACCAATAATCCTACCACCTTGATTACCCCCGAAACCAACATAACCTCCATTGATATTCTTTACATCATACAACAATGCAGTCTTCCCTGTCATATGTTGAGACGCTCCACTATCCATAATCCATCTCTAAACGAGTCGTGGGAGATCCTGCACATAATACAATTTGATTTTAAAAATTTCAATAAGGATGCAGATTCATGCTTCGCAATCAAGGAAGCTCCGGCAAGTCAGGTTTTCATTCAACGAAAAATATATCCACCCAAGCCTGACCAACCTTGGGTGTAACCTTGTTGCTCTCAGCTTTCCCATTTTGTTTCTTAAAATTTTTAGCTTGAAGTGGTGGAAAGTTTGTATCATCCACAATTGGGACTAAATTCACCACCTTTTTCTCTTGTGAAGTTGAAGTTTGTTTCTCTGCTTTGGGTTTCCAAATTTGTTGAGATGATGCAACCCGTTTGTAAAATTTTTCATTTTTAGTTACCACATTCTTTACGGGTTCAGTTTTGATCTTGGTGATTTGGTTTTTCAAAACCTTTTTCTCAACAAACATTGGTGCTTTTCCCTTCACATCATCTTTCTTCTTTTGAGTCTTTACAACTTCAGTCTTAGGCTTCACGTTGGTACACTTTCGTGCAATATGTCCAACTTGATTGCATCTGAAGCATGTTCGAGTATCAACTACCCGACTTATGCCTTCAAACTGAGGTTGTAAATCTTTCTTCTCAAAGAACTCTTCATTCGATTTCGAAAAAATCTTTTTCTCTTCATCAGAAAATGAACTCGAACTGTTCACAAACTTTTTCTTTTCAACAAACCTTTTGTTTTGAACATTTCTTCTCTGATAATTCTTACCACCCTGATAACCACCCGACCAATTGTTTCGGTTGTTGTTATAAAAACGCGGTGGAACAACCTGTTTCTTATAGTAAGCTTTATCTTTTTCAGAATTCATTTGTCTCTTTGTTTGACTCAAATTGTTCACTTCTGACAATTCAACTTCAATTAATTTGAAAACATTTGTTAACTTGTTCACATTCACATTCTCAATGGGAAACTTAGAATCCGAAAACAACTTATCAGATCCTGACATCTTGTACATGACAAGATTAGGTTCATCATTTGAGTTGTCTTTGGACTTTTGTTTCGGAATGTACTTGTCTAAGAAACATTCATCATCTTCAGCTGAATTAGACATCAAAACACTTTCAGCAGTATTTTTAACAATCTCTGTCTGAACACTATCATCAGATGATGAAGAAGAAAATGTGACATCAATTGAATCAGGAAGTTTAACTTCATTCTCTTCCTCAATTTCAACCAACCCAGATTGCTTTTTCGAATAATTGTCAAGAACTAGTGGTGGAACTCGATGAAAACCCACCCCGGTTCCATCAGAGTACACATCTTCGCCCGCTTTGTTTTTCTCGATGGGTTTGGGAACAACGTGTTGCAAAACAAAGCTTGCGGAGTTGTAACTCTTAAGATTCAACTGGATTCGCTCATTTTCAATTTCAGCTTCTTGAACTTTAAGTTTCAATTTAGCGATTTCATCCAGTTGTTGATTGATTAATTCTTCTTTTAATCGAAGTACTGCTGTTAGTTAAACATTTTCTTTATATGTTTTACCATTTCTGTCATCATTATCTTTCATTGTGCTCTTAAGCTTCTCAAACTTTTCAGTGATCTGATGATTTTCAAGAACTAACCTTTCATTTTCATTCCTAACCTTTTCTTGGTCAGATTTATCATTTTCAATTTTGTTAGTTAATTCTCTTATTCGTTCAGTTGAAGCTTTCACCCTTTTACCACGATCAAGGATTTGATCCTCAACGTTTCTGACTCTAGCAGTCAGATCCTCAATTTTCTTACCATTAAGATAAGTGACTGTGCTACAAACTTTGCATTCCTTGATGCAATTTTTGCAGTCAACATCACCATTGGTTTTCTTACCTGACTCAGTCGTTGACGCGTTTGAACTGACCTGGCTTTTAGAATTAGAGACGGATTTAGAATCTACCTCAAGAGCCTTAGCTGCCAGCAACTTGTCAACCATCTTTCCCATGTTTTCAGCATTCAACTCCTGTGTCGTGTCAATGATTCCAGTGTCAATCTTCTTTGACTTCTCTTTCTCTTCTCCGCTTCCCCACCATTTCTTCTGCCAATAATCATCATCATCTTTAAACTCTTTGATTATGGCTTCTATATCAAGAGTGTTATGGTCAACAACAATGTTTCCATATGGATCACGATAACATTCCCTATCTGGATCCCATCTCTTTGCTCTTTTTGCTTCAGAAAAGATACCAGATATTCTGATCAATCTGTTCGTGGCCAACATCTTTCTGTGATTATACTTCTGTTCTTCAGTTCTGTTGTCTTTCCAAGGAATAGGTTCAGTTTTTGCCATGAAAGCATATCCAACCGCATCCTCTTCAGGTAACAACTCATTCCAGTCGTAACCTTCATCATCATGGATTACTGCAAGAGCTCTAGATTTCTCTTTGTTATCTTCAATCTGCTTCATTCTTGGTGGCTCAGATTTATTCTGATGATAAATCGCCTTCTTGTAGTAGTCTTCTCTGAACGGGTTCTCAGACTCATCAGCATACGCGTTTCGGCATTCACGCTTAAAGTGACCTTTCTGTTTGCACTTAAAGCACGTCACCTTGGACTTGTCAAACCCCAACTTGGTAGATGGTCCACCAATTGACTTCCTCCCAGTTATCTCCATGAAACGCTGTGCTCGACGAACTGCACTGGCCATACACCACCTTATGTCGATCAGTTCCATCTCCTCAGGATCTATTTGATCATAATCTTCCTTTGTCAGGTTGGTGTTGCCTATCTTGCCAGCTACAAGACTTTCATACGATTCCAGCACCGACGCTAGGAAAACCATCTGTCGTTTAGCAGACTCCTCGCTGAAATTCTGAGCGTTCTTTAAGTCTACAGCGATGTTGCATTGAAACAGATTCTTTGTATCAGACTGGTTTGAATGTGATGAAGAACCAATGTGAAAACCACTACTTTGACTTTCTTTGTTTGAAATGTTGGAACTTTCAGCAGAAAACGCTGTCTTTGGAGATGTAGTTTTTGGCATCATGCTCTTTGGATAATACAAATCCAAGTTCTGCTGATAAGATGAATGGTTGACTTTGTGTGTCTTCTTTAACTCCAATTCATGACTCTCTAGTCTCTCAATCAGCAAGTCTACAGTCAACACTTCTGGAGGTTTGATAGTATTCTTCAGCATCAAGCATAATATTGCCAATCCATCTCGTCTGGCAATGAATCAAACAATTTGTCCACTAGCTCATCTTGAGAATAAAAGATTCCATGTCTCGCCAGTTCCAGCTTCAGGTGCCCAAACCTCTCAATCATTTTACAAATTGATTCATTCTTTAAACACCCAAACAAATCAAACTCTTTTCTAAGTAGTTTCTTTTTGTTTTTCACTATTTCTGTACTTCCTAAACATTTGGTTTCTAACTTTTTCCAGAGATCTTTAGCACTAGAGTATTCGATCAAAGAGATAATATCTTCTCGAACAGACTGAAATAGCAGTGCAATGCATTTTTGCTCGGCGACAAATCCCTCTATTTCTTCAGGTGATGTTAAGGTTTCACCGTCTTTGCCCCCATCATTGTATTCGTTCTTTAGACTCTTCCAGCTAAGAAAAGCAAAGGCCCTTAACCAATCTTCAAACTTCTTGGCCCGCCGACTGTACTCCTCGATAGCCATCAACTTCGGTGGTTTGTTATATGTTCCAAATGCGCTTTCAACTTCTAAAGCATCCGATAACTTTTTCTTTGCATTCGGAGGATTCTCATTTGTGTTGCTAGAAGAAGTATCGTCTCCGGAATTTCCAGCAAAAGCATACAAATTGCTAAACGGGTTCATGAAAATATCATCCATCTTGCACGTACCTGAAAAATCAGCAAACACTTAGAAAATTTTCAAAGTTTTGAAAAACAATAATTTCGAGCGAAATCAACAGAATGTGTTCGAGCGAAATCAGATATAATCTGATTTCGAGCGGAATCAGATGATACGTTTCGGGCGGAATCAGACTTTGACTGATTTCGAGCGAAATCAGATGGTGTCTCACGAGCGAAATCAGACTTTTATGTCTTTACGAGCGAAATCAGCTATTTCGCTCCTAATGACCAAGTGTGTTTTCGAGTGGAATTAACTTTTTAGAGCAAAATTTGCGAATACTTTTCAAGCGGAATCAGGTTATTAAGCCATTTTTACCAATTTTAATCCGAATTTTAACCTGATTCTTTCTAGGGTTTGTTAATACTAGGTTTTACACAATATACTCGAAATTCAGGTCATTTCCACCGTAGGTTATTAAGTCATGAACTCCTCGTCCTGAGCTCTGATACCACTTGTTGGACCGTGTTGTGACCCTAAACAGTCAGTAAAAGGCAGTTCATCTTCATATACAGAGGCGGAATCAAAGTAAATGAAGTCACACAGCTTTATCCGTTTAATTTCCTTTCTATTAATGCTTTCTGAGTCGTATACAATGATTTCTGACAAAAATCTGGCAGCACCTCGACTCTAATTCCGCTCTCACCGATACAGAATGAGATCACACATCACGTATTTATAGTGTTGTTGATTCCACTCTAAATGGTTCGAGCGGAATCACCATGTGATCACTCGAGCGGAATCACCAGGTAACGTTTGGAGCGGAATCACAACTTCACATCTAGGAGCGAAATCACCTAAGAACACTTAGGAGCGGAATTACAACGAATCCTGATTTCGCTTCAAATGACATGAATGTCATTTGGAGCGGAATTACACTCTAAAACCCTATTCTTGATTTCCGAGCTCCAATCTAACCTATCTAGACCTAAGACTCGATAAAGACGTAGTAAACAGACATTCAGTGCACCAACAAAAGGTTGAGAAAACAATGTGATGAAATCCCTAACCTACAAGTGGTTTGTGAATATCAACAAAACTAATTTTCCGGAAAAACCATTTTGATTAAAACAAACTTAAGTGTTTTGAAATCATAATAGGAAAATAGTTTGTTGTCAGGGGGAGTTCTGATTGTTTATGCAAAGTGAATGGAGAATTGAAGCAATTCGCATCGGTTTGTCAAATTTTCTTTAAATGGTTTTGAATTTTAGGGGGAGTAAGAAATTTCAGAAAATCCAAAAACATTTGAAAATTTGAAAATCCAAAAACATGATAAAATCTAAAATCCAAAAACATTGAAAAAATCAAAAACGAGTTTTGTTGAGAAAAGAGGAAATGATAGTACATCAGTGGACTATCACAGCACGCTAAAGAATTGCAAACTTAAAAATGTGATAAACGATCTCACTGACGATATGCCAGTAGGTTTTTACACATTCAGTAGATTGTTTTCGAGTTATAAACCTAAATATCAAATACTTACTTATTTCGTGGGGAACATCTCTCGGATATATTGGTAACCCCTGAAATCGTGTTTGTAGGGCTTTCTATTTCTGACATACTAGGTCTTTGTGCGTGATAATATCTGGGGTATTATACCAGGACTTCTGATTTTGCTGGAGCAATAGCCTAGTCTTCGTATAATACTCTGCACTGCTTTAATCTTGAAAGCCCACCCTCAGCATAAAAATAATGAAACATTGAAAAATGCTAATCATGTGTTGTTGAAGAAAAGATCCCCAAACAGGACACACCGAAAGATGAGTCATCATCTCTTTGTCTGTACGGAAGTTCTAACCTGAGCTCTCATGGTCTCGCATTACCCATTTACATATATCATTAGTGTACATTCACCTGTAAGACTGAATATAGAAGTCTGGATACGGGAGTATATTCTGAGGTGGGATACGCGAATAGGTTAAGTCCATTAAAACACTAATTCTCGTATCTCAAAACAATTGAACTTTGTGTGAAAATTTAAGTGGATCAGTATACTGACAATCTAAGTGAATCGTTTAGAACTTAAAATGTTTAAAGCTTAACGGTGTTAGTGATTTGTCTCAAAAACTGATATGATCCTCTTACACAAACTCACAAATATATTGTCTGTAAATATTTTTTTACTGCTTTCCATTAAAAACAAAAATCCAAAAAGATTGTGTTTTAGTATAAAATTTTTGAAAAATCCAAAAAGATTTATTTCATCTTATTTTCGACAACTAATGTTGAAAAGATGATTTTCAAAATTCCGAGTGCTAAACATGATGAACAACAGGTTTGGGAGAGTTTGTTTAGAAATAAGAAAAATTGTATTTTTACAAGTGGTGAAATAGAGATATAAATACTTGATGATAGAAAGATATCTACCAGTGATATCTTTTGAGGTAGAGTTTGTGCAGGTAGAAGCAGCCAGGTTACGACTCCTGAGAATAGGCGGTCTCAAGCCAGATTCCAGATCCTGTGGCCACGGAGAGCCAGGCAACGTTCCTGAATATGTGAAAGCTGCAAAGCGTGAGCCGAGTTTGAGCCAGGTTTCCGATTCAAAGCCTGTAGATTGTGAATTCAAAGCCTGGAACTGTGTTCAAAGATTGAAGCTGCTGATGCTGAAGAACTTAAGGAATAAAGAGATCTGATCAAGAGAAGATATAGTCGGATTGAGATTCTGGGAGAGAAAGAGAAAAAGAGAGAGAAAGAGAAAGATTGAGGCTTACAATGGAGAATATTTTGAAGAGAGCTAGAAGACTGATCAAGACTGAAGACTTGTCATTCTGAAGACTCGACACCGAAGACTTCGTCAACATCCAAGGGGGAGTCTGTTGGTGCATATGTCTGTCGACTTCGTCTTGTATCGAGTCGTGTATTAAAATAGGAAAGACTGGAGCTCGGTTTACGAGAAAATAGGTTTTTAGGTGAATCAGGCCAGTTCACACGAACTGGGATGTCCAGTTCGTGCGAAGTGGCACTTCGTGTGAAGTGGATGTGTCCAGTTCATGCGAAGTGGTGCTGCCTATAAATAGTGAGCTTGGTCATTTCATTTGTAACATTTGGTTTCCGGTAGCGAAGATCTGCCGAAGTATCTCCAGGTTGTAAATCGTCATCAAATCAATACAAGAGATAGTTAAAGTGATTCTAAATGTATTCAAGCTGAAATAACTCTGACACGTCTGTTTCCGCCTTTCGTATTGGACGAGATCTCTTCTGAACGACTCGTTTGGACGTCACAACGATCCTACACTTTCCGTCAGAGTGGTTGTCCTGACGACTTATGCACCCAAAATGCTACAAGGGTGTTCCGATCAAGAGCTCTTGATTGGTGGACCTCTGAACAAAGCACAAGAGGTAAGGACGCCGCCCACGCATTACCATGGGCTGAATTGAAAAAGATTATGAGAGAAGAGTTTTGTCCGCCGCACGAGCTTAGGAAGCTAGAGCATGAATTTTGGCACCTTAAGCAAGTGGATGACAACAACGATGGTTTAACCCTCCGCTTCAAACAACTTAGCATTCTTTGTCCTAGCCAAGTTGATACCCCTGAGAAATCCATCAACAAATGCATCCATTGTATACCCAATTCTTTCATGAACCTCGTAGAGGCTGCTTGCCTAACTACTATCGAGGAAACCTTTCGTTTGGCCGCTCGCCTTAATAGTAACCATGTCATGCGTAGAAATGCCGCAAAAGCTTCACTTAAAAACGCACACCAAACCACCGTTGAACCCTCATCATCCACCAAGAAAACCGAGGCAAGAAGCGGAAGGCTTCAAGCCAAAATTGCGCGGTCATCACTCCGCCAAACCCTCAACCCTTGCAAGCCATGCCTGCTGTATCCAACGTTGAACCTCCCCGCAAAGGTTACACTTGGACTCAACCCAACTGTGGCCAATGCCAATACCATCACCCTCCTAACGTTCCGTGCCGCAAGTGCGCCAACTGTAACCGATATGGGAACTTTTCTCAAAACTGCCACAAACCACCTATGGTCAATCAGAACCAGGTTGTGGTAGCTCAAAACCCTGCCCCCATTCAAGCTCAAGCTCAAGTCGCTCCTGTGCGAGCGTGTTTCAAGTGTGGTGATCTTAACCATCTGGCAAACGTCTGTCCTCAATGAAACCAGCCTCAGCAGCAACAACCACAACAACAACAACAGCAACAGCTGCAACAGGCTCAACAACCAGCTAGAGGCCGAGCCTTTCTCCTCACTACTTCACAAGCGCAAAATGCAAACGACGTCATTACTGGTATGTTCCTTGTAAACCATGTCTATTGTAACACCTCGAAAATTCATGTCTAATAATATATCAACACGTGTCATGGACTTTAAACGTGTAAAGGATTACTTGAAGGGGACTAAAGTTGACAAACAAAGAATCTACGTATGTAAAAAGATTCAAAATGTCAACAATGGATAAATGTACCCTTATATAGCCCTACATGATGTTTACACCCTTAAACGAATAAATCATGGATCATACGAAGCTAATTGTGAAAGAAAGTGAGAGATTACAAACTACAGTGGTTAAATGTGTCAACATGTTTAAAGTATACCTCTGAGTGACCTTTTAGCAAACCCGAAGCTTTGTAATGATTAATTATGCTCACTAGAATACGTGATAAAAATTTCACAAGGTTTCGATAAAGTATGAGAAAGTTATGACAATATTCGCATACGAGGGGTTAAAAGCATCAACGTTGAATTCTAGGGCCTTACGGGTGATCACAAAGTTAACCGAGGACTTAACGGCGTTTGGTTATGTCATGGAGCCCTTAAAAGTCAAGTTAGAGGGTTGAAAATGCAATAAACAAAGTTAAAACCATGTTTAGAAGGACCAGGGACCTAAAATGCAATTTTGGCAAACTTGTAACCGGAACATGGGAGCCATACCGGCCGCGTAAGTCCCTATGGACTTTTACACGGGCCTCCTGAGGACTGCCAGCTCCCAAAAACTTGGCAGATGCCTGTTTCAGCAAGTTACACCGACTTATGGAGCTTGTTTTCGATTCTATGGGCTTGTTTGATGGTTTTTCCATGCCTAGGGACACTTGGAATGATCAGGAATCATTCTTAGACTTTGTTGGAATGATCTTAGAGCCTTAGAAAACCTATATAAAGGCCATGAGTTCTATTGTTCAAATGCTCATTTACTTAAAAACTTCACAACTTCACTTCTGGAGAATTTTGGAGCTCAAGCACCCTTCCTAGTGATTATTAGTCGTGCATAGGACCTTGGTAAGTGTCATTAACCTTCCTTAATTCAGTTTTACTTAGTTTATTAGCTTAAAGTCAAACCGTCGTAATTAAGGTTTGACTTCGTCATTAATCTTAATTTGTCCAGTCAAATTTCAAATTGAAAGTACCTAGGAGTTGGTAATTATGTGGGCAATAAACCCTTAAAAGGGCACCCTCTGATTCCCACTCTAACTAGGTCAATTGTCGGGTCAAACTTGATGTTAAAAAGTCAACAGAAAGCTTATTTTGGCTTAAATGTTCAATATTGAAAAAATTTCAGAGGTTTTCCCTGACTTTGTCCGTGTCAACAAACAATTCGAAATACCTCGACTTTTTAGCATAATTAGCAATGTAAAAGCTATGCAACCTATTTATCACTCATATAACTTGGTAATTAATGTAAGAACATGTCTAAACATGTTCAACCCGACAATTTTTAGTTTAAGCTCGGTTCGGAACCGAAAATCGCAAAAGTAGACTTTTGCTTTGACTTTCAGTTCTGACCCATTAGAGCATAGTTTAGAAATGCCTTAGAGCCTTATTAGGACCAGCTTCATGTTAGTATAACCCTTTGTGATTATACAACTTGGTCCATTAGTTATCCGATTCATATGCATGTTTCCGTTAAATGCTCATATGTTGACTATTATGCCCATATGACCTTAAAACGTGATTTTTGAAAATGTAAAAGAATAGAAACCTTAGTTACTAACTTATAAACTTGTCCCTAAAATTTGACATCAGTTTGAGGTCTAGAATAGGAGTTATGCTCATTAGCGTAAATGAAAAGCTTTGAGTAAAATGCACAGATAGTCCCTGTGGTTTGGTGAAATTTCACCTTTAGTCCCCAACTTTTCAAAATTACACTCTTAGTCCCTATGGTTTGACAAGTTGTTGCTCGGATAGTCCCCAAAGTGGATGGAGGTTAGTTTTTCTGGTTAAGTGGGTGTGAAATGACAAGGACTATCCGAGTAACAACTTGTCAAGCCACAGGGACTATCCGAGTAACAACTTGTCAAACCACAGGGACTATCCGAGTAACCTTCATCCGCTTTAAGGACTATCCGAGTAACAACTTGTCAAACCACAGGGACTAAGAGTGTAATTCTGAAAAGTTGGGGACTAAAGGTGAAATTTCACCAAACCACAGGGACTATCCGTGCATTTTACTCAAAAGCTTTTTATTAATTTAACGGCATAATTAGCATATAGCCTATCTAAACCCAACTTTTAATACCAAACTTTTTACCTACTGATATAAAATAATATTTTGGGATTTTTAAAGATTTTTATTTATTTTTAGGCTGAGCATAACATAGGGTTCTAAGCTTGATTCGATAATTGCCGGTTTTGCCCTTTTGGCTTATAAAATGAGTTTTACAAGTCCTTTTGACCCCAATCCTTTTGCTACTGATTTTATATGATAAATAAAATATTTTAAGCTTCTGGAATGATAAAAATCCCAGCTTTTCTTATAAAACCCGGAAATAGCTTAAAAATCGCATTTTTAAGCGTTTTTAACGCATAGTATGTATTAAAACTATTTTAAACATATAAGGCTTGATGCCTACTGATATTTTCAGTAAATTTTTATATTTTCACATTAAGCAAAAGTTTTAAACTCAGATTTCCAGTTTTGACCTTTTAGGCCTATGTGAAATTACCAAAATGCCCCTAAGGTGCATAGTTTAGTTATAAATGATAAATTTCACATATATGTATTACCCTACTGTTATAACTTATTAAATTAAGAATTTTCACTGATTACATCAGACCTGTAACTCAGTTTAATATTTAGACTCTTTTATAACCTTTAAAATGACCAAAATGCCCCTACGGGGCATAGTTTGAGTTTAAATTCGTTTTGGGCATAATAGAAGATATCTTACTGATGTCACAACATATTTAAGGCATATTAACTTAGGAAACCTATATATGACTCTTATGGTTACCCGTTATGCATTTTCGCGTTCGGATCGGCTTATGTAACTAGTTTGCATAAATTAGCCAAAACGGGTCAAACCTTATCCTTTTTGTCCCAAAATCCAGAATGTGTTTATTTTACCCACATTAAACAAGTATGCAAGCTTGTCGGGTCAAAACCACATTCTAAACCGGTCTTCGCTTTATCATGCGTTTAAACCATATCTTCCTTTTGAAAACTAACCGGTCTAAGTCTAGGCTTAATTAAAGACCCGTTAGGATTCTAATAGGTTATTAAAAACCTTCGTTCTAGATTAGGAGCCCAGTAAAAGCTACGTGAACTTGCTGTATTTGATTTATACTTTGCTTAGGTAAATACTCTTAACTTATTTTCCCTATACGGGCTTGGGATACGGTATTATAATAATACCGCTTGGTCGGGTATGTAGTCATTTAAATAGGATTGTGATTGTTATATTTACATAACCTGTTTTAATCTGTATTATTTGGTGTATGGCCTTTGGGGGTTAAATGACCATGTCCCGGATATCCTTGGCATCATTCAAAGAAATGGCCACGACCTTAGCATGGGGTGTAGGCGTACACCTGGCAGTTGCATTATGTAAAAACTGGTAATCCACTTAAAGGAATCAACCTTGTGGGCATTATACCTGTGGCGTGTCAGTTAATCTTGTCCGGCCCTACAAACCGGCCCTGACGGACGACAAATAAGTAAATCTGTATACAACATTATTTTTAAATAATTGTCCCAAGTTATAAAAGATATTTTTGCCTAAGTGCATTCAAATAAATTTTCAAACTCTTTTCAAAATGAGTCAGTTAAGTTGTATTTACCAGTGTAAACTGATGTATTTTCCAAAAAGGCTAAGTGCAGGTACTATACGAAATAGGCTAGCTACTCCAGGCATCAATAATCAAGTCTCGCAAGCTCTAGATGTTAGAGTCTGTTGAACAGATTTCCTTTTTCTTTTGGTCCGCCTGTGGATCCATTACAGTCCAGTTGTGATACTTTAATATTACTATTATTTGATTGTAATGTGATTCATTTTCTTTTGCTTCCGCTGTGCATTTATAATTTGTGTTGTTTGACCATGATGATATCAACTACGTCACGATACTCCCCACCGGGCCCACCGGTAATATGTGGAAATATCGGGGTGTGACATCTATGTTTCGTGTTTATTTGATTTTGGCGCCGATAAGAGCTTTGTGTCGTTAGAATTCGAACCATTGCTAAGTGTAAACGCTCTAAGTTGCCAAGATCCTTTGCTGTCGAAGTCACTGATGGTAAGTCCGTCACTATCGATTCCGTCATTTCTAAGTGTTCCTTGATTCTTAACGATCATACGTTTTGCATCGACCTCATACCTATGCAAATGGGTAGTTTCGACATCATAGCAGGTATGGACGGGCTTAGCCGAGTTCGTGCTGAAGTTGTTTGTTCTGAAAAGTTTATTCGTCTTCCTTTATCAAACGGTGATTCTCTACACGTCTATGGCGAGAAATCTTCTCAAGGTCTCAAGCTTATGTTGCGTATTCAAGCAAACAAATGGTTACGCAAGGGTACCTTCGCCTTTCTCGCCCACATTGTGGAAAAGAAGGACAAAGGCCCAAGCATAAGTGATGTGCCTGTCGTACGTGACTTTCCTGATGTATTTCCCGATGATCTTCCTGGTCCGCCTCCTGCTCGTTTTGTCGACTTTTGCATCGATTTAGTGTCAGGTGCTACACCTGTCGCTAAGGCTCCATACCGTTTAGCACCCTCTGAGATGGAAGAGCTCTCGAGCCAACTTCAAGAGCTTCTTGATTAAGGCTTTATATGCCCTAATACTTCTCCTTGGGGCGCTCCCGTTCTATTCGTCAAAAAGAAAGATGGGCCATTCCGTATGTGTATTGACTATCGTGAGCTTAACAAGCTTACTGTAAAAAACCGATACCCCCATCCTCGCATTGACGATCTCTTCGATCAACTGCAAGGCGCGACCTGCTTTTCCAAGATCGCTCTTCGTTCTGGGTATCATCAACTTCGAGTCCTCAAAGAAGATATACTAAAGACCGCCTTTCGTACACGATATGGTCACTACGAGTTCGTGGTCATGCCCTTTGGTTTGACCAATGCACCTGCTGTTTTCATGGATTTGATGAACCGCTTGTGCAAAGCGTACTTGGACCGTTTCGCGATCATTTTCATCGACGATATTCTTATATATTCCAAGACACAAGAAGAGCATGAGCGACACTTGCGTCTTATCCTTCAACTCCTTCGTACTGAACGTCTATACGCCAAATTCTCCAAGTGCGAATTTTGGTTAAAAGAGGTCCAATTCCTTGGTCACACTGTCAGCGAACTTGGTATTCACGTTGACCCCTCTAAAATCAAAGCTGTGAAGAATTGGATCGCACCTAAATCCCCGTCTGAAATTCGTTCATTTCTTATTCTTGCTGGCTACTATCGTCGTTTTATCTCCAACTTCTCTAAGATCGCCGTTCCTTTAACCTCTTTAACTCAAAAAGAGAAACCTTTTGTTTGGGATCCCGAACAAGAGGAATCTTTTCAAACTCTTAAGGACATGCTTTGTAATGCTCCTATTCTCGCGCTTCCCGATGGTAGCGACGACTTCATCGTGTACTGCGATGCTTCAAACCTTGGCCTTGGTTGTGTCCTTATGCAATGAGACAAATTTATCACTTACATGTCGAGGCAACTCAAAATACATGAGAAAAATTATACTACTCACGACCTTGAACTTGGCGCAGTTGTTTTTTACTTGAAGATTTGGCGACACTACCTTTATGGTACCAAGTGTGTGGTCTTCACTGACCATAAGAGGCTCCGACATTTCTTCAACCAAAAGGAACTGAACATGCGTCAATGTCGATGGGTGAATTGTTAAACGACTACGATTGCGAAATTTGCTACCATCCAGGTAAAGCGAATGTAGTAGCCGACGCGCTAAGTCGTAAGACTTATGTAAAGGGTATTCGTTGTCTCCAACTCGTTAACGATCTCCAAAACCGCATTCGTGAAGCTCAATACGCCTCTATAAACGAAGGTAGTCTCTCCGTTGAGATACGAGGTGGTGTTGAAAGAGATCTTAAGTCTAAATCCGATGGTATTCTGTACTATCTCAATCGTATCTGGATTCCAAATCATGATAACTTTCGAGACTTTCTGATGAAGGAGGCACACAAATCGAGATATTCCATTCACCCTGGTGCGGATGAGATGTACCAAGATATGCGTATGTCCTATTGGTGGCCTGGAATGAAGAAGGATATCGCCATCTTCGTTTCGAAATGTCTTACTTGTTCGAAGGTTAAAGCTGAACATCAACGTCCCTCTGGCTTGCTCGAACAACCAGAAATTCCTGTCTGGAAATGGGAGAGCATCGCTATGGATTTTATCACCAAGCTCCCTCGTACTTCTTCTGGTCATGACAGTATTTGGTTGATCATTGATCGATTGACCAAATCAGCTCTCTCATCCCATGGGTGTGTTTAATGGTTGAGATCATCTTGGTGGCATTTTGGTAATATGTGTTTCTTAAAAAATAGGATTATTTAATTAATCAGTGGTAGATATGTCATTTAGCTTGTTTTAAATATGGAAATAATTGTCATTCCATAACCACTCCACATTTCTTGCGATTTCTCTCTCTCTCTCTCTCCCTTTCTATCTCTCTGTTCCTTCTATTCTTCATGAAGAAACACATCAAGAAAACACATTGTATTAATCTGCTTGCTGTTAAAACACAACGTCAAGAAATCCTCCGGCATTACCAGCATGGATGGTAAAACACAGCGTATGAATCTGCTTGCTGTTAAAACACGGCTGTATGAATCTGAATGCTAAAACACAACTGTATGAATCTGCTTGCTGTTAAAACACAACTGTATGAATCTGAATGCTAAAACACAACTGTATGAATCTGCTTGCAGTTAAAACACAACTGTATGAATCTGCTTGCTGTTAAAACACAACTGTATGAATCTGAATGCTAAAACACAACTGTATGAATCTGAATGCTAAAACACAACTGTGTGAATTTGCTTGCTGTTAAAACACTACTGTATGAATCTGAATGCTAAAACACAACTGTATGAATCTGCTTGTTGTTAAAACACAACTGTATGAATCTGAATGCTAAAACACAACTGTATGAATCTGCTTGCTGTTAAAACACAACGTCAAGATAATTCTGGTGGTATCTAGACATAATTAAAAATCGATACAGACCAGATATTAGTAAACAGAAAAAGAAGTGTATTTGCCATACCCGCAATCAAGAATTGTGTTTGAAGCCATAACTATCTCTCACGCAAAAAATGATTTACGAATAAAGTTGATCAAGATTGTGAAAGGAACGAATGAGAATTTGATTGATATTTACATCTGGTAGTAATTCGTAAATCATGGAGAATCAGTTACCATAAAATCGTGCATAGTTAGTTAATGAGATATAAATTCCAAAATAAAAATAAAATGTCAAATTACACAATTGTCCTTTTAGTTAAAATCCTTCAATGCCACATGTCACGTTCTGATTGCTTCCTAGACTTTCTAGAAAAATAAGGCTTTCTACCCAACTCCTACTCTTGGATATATATATATATATATATATATATATATATATATATATATATATATATATATATATATATATATATATATATATATATAGGGTCAGGATTTAGGGAAACCGCTGAAAAGTGTGAGAACGGTTATGGATCGTCCGATCAAAACAATCTATGGACTAGATTGGCACGGTGGTGTTTTCGTAAATAACAACAATTTTATTAAGAGGACGCGCTTCATGAAGGGGAAAAAGGTCTTTTACTGCTCAAATTCAAAACACCAACTAAGATGATAACACCCCATTCAAAACAAATAAAACGCCATTAATACAAAACGCCAAAGATTAGTGATAAAACGCGTTGGAGATTACAGGAAGACGAAACAACACAGTAACTGAAAATTCAATTATTAACATTTATTAGAAGAAATTCCCTCCTAAATTACGCGCCATAACATCATTATATAAACGACGTTAAACATCGCTTCCATAATCACTTCAATCCATCATTCTAAAAACATCTTTTACCAAAAACGCCAAGTTTAACCAAAACGCCAAAAATGGCAACCATCGTTTCATGGAGATACACTCTGAGAATCAGAAGATTCGTCATACATTTTGACAACAGAAGGAGGGTGTATGTTAGGACAATCAAAAGAATTTTGAAGATAGAAGAAGAGGTACAGAGGGGTATCCTATCGCTTGGCATCGCTCTGGATAACGAATGTCATGAAACACATAAGATTATGAAAACATTAACAAGGAAATTTGGACCAATCAAAGCAGATGGAAAAACAGACCCAGTCATAACATCATGGCAATTTGATGAGGAAACAGACATGGTGACCGTTATATGTGACAAAACATCATGACAAAGTAGGGGATTGTGTTCATGGAAGAATTGCACAACGCCACTTGTTTGAACACATACATGGACTTAAAAATAGCGTTGATGCAGGACATGTTCAAATGGAGGCTTCAGAATCTTCAACAACAAGAAGCCGATGAAAGTGAAAGTGATGACATGGATGAAGAGTCCGAGGAAGAAGACGAAGGAAGTGATGGATACTTCTCAGATAAACTACCTACTGATGAGGAGTTTTAATTTTTTTTGGTTTTCTTCTATGTAATCTTTTTTTTAAGATAATAAAATGCTATATTTCTCCATTTAGTTTCAAAACGCCAAAAAAATACTACAAAAAGTTATTTCTTGCAAAACGCCAAAAATAATAAAAAAATATTTTTCCTGTTTAATATTTTCTCTGTTATTGTATTTTGTCATCTTGGTCTACATAACGCCATTAAAAAAACGCCAAACTTCGAAGATGGGACGTCTATCACCCTAAAACTGATAAAGCTGAACAAAATAGTAAATACACACAGTAACTGAAAAGACGGTTACTTTATTACTATCATTTATTATAATAAAAATCACACCTAAACTACATGCCAAAAACATGCTATAAGAGAGAGGTCTTTACACAAAGAATTGATGACACCCAGAAAACAAACGTCATGTTTCCTAGAAACCATTCACTTTAAACGCCAAAAAAATACTTAACAAAACCACAGATGGCAAAAAATCGTTTCTTCTATATCCACTATTGTTCTGCATGAAGTTTCACTGAATGGATTATTCTCTGAGGTGAGTATCTCTATAAGCTTTTGCTGAATGAGATGGACAAATATTCAAGAAAAAGAGACTGATAACAGTGATATGTCATCATGTGAGCTTTGTTCTTGATGAATATATGCATGGCATGAAGGGATCAATACCAGTGTAAAATGTTATTTTGGATTCCATTATTATAAATAGCATTCAAGCAGGAGTTGATCTTCAATGACATATCACCAAACAAGAATATCACACCAAAAAACAGGATGCCACTAATAAGCTTCTTCTAAAAAGACGGGCGTTATGTAGGAAAATTGGCATCTAGCTAAGGTATTCAAAGGTTCAAAACGCCAAAACAAATTCAAGAAGAAGAGGCTGATGGCAGTGAAGATTTGGATGAGAAATTAGATTAGCATTTTGAATTTTTTTTTCATTTTCTATTGTTTTGTTATCTAATTATCTGTTGTTTGTTATCTAATTCTCAACTAATAGAATACATTATTATATAAAACGCCAAAAACTACAAACAACAAAACCCTAATAGTATGAAAATTGTGAGAACCGATGCTGGCAAAGTACCTTGTTACTATATAAAACGCGAAAAAAAAATACCAAAACAATGTGTTATTAAAACACCAATAATTGACTAAGCGCCATTAAAAACGTTTGGTCTTATTGTAATCTTATGAAAATATTAATGAATCATAATGAATTATTAACAACGCCACAAACGCCAAAAAATTGACCTGGAAAACGCTATAACGCCAAAAAAAATTATCTTTGTGACAGAAAAAATTAATTCAACGTGACAGATCCAAGAAACAATAAAACGGCAAGTAGTTAATGAATATAATTAACGCCAAAATAATCTTAGACGCCAAAAATGAATCAGCATGTTACACGAAATTGGGAAATAAAGAAGATTGAAAACACAAAAAAGCCTCTCACGTCCTGATCATATCCCGCTCCACTTGTTGGGCCATGATGCGTTCTCACACTTTAGGGCGTTTTCTCCTGATCTCGTTTCTACATGTATATATACACTAGTAGGAAGCTAGTGCGATGCTGCAGGGAGGGGAATCAATTTGCAAGGCGTTATTCATTTACGTTAATTGTACTTATATTAGTTTTCTCATTCATAGAACCTATGTGATCTATCCATGTCATAAGCATTACAAATCTCGATTAAATAGTAATTTAACATTATAAATACCAACTACTTCTATAGGGTTGTTTTGTTGTATTATATGTCCTTTAAAATAATGTTGATCCTAGTTGGTTAACCGCACGTTGCGACTGCAAACTAACTATGATAATGCTTATCAAAACTATGGTAAATAATGTCATTATTTAATTGTTATATGCATTAAAATAAAACTATAAGATATAGTAATCATAACATATCATCTCAATTATAAGTCCTACTGTCTTCCAAACATACCCCATACCAATGATTTTAAGCGAATAATCACCAAAAATAAAATCGTAATCAATGTATGTAAACTAGAAATGATCATTTAGCCATTATACAATTTATAACTCTATAATTTAAGGAATTATCATTAACTGCCATAAAATGTTTTAATTGACAACAATATTTCTAAGATCAAGGATTAGCAACAAGAGTTCATTAACAACAATGGTTTCAAGCCCACATATAGTTGCAATATCCAATCTGCCAATTTCCTAGCAGCCTTCAAAACTCAAAACTAAAACCTGAAAAAAGTAAATAAAAATAAACTGCTTAGGTGGTGAGTTTATGCAACTGAGTAAGCCTTATTGCAATATACGATTGCTAAAATTATAAGCTTTGAACATTATTAGTTTAACTTTCCCTGATGAAATCTAAAACCACTCTAACAACAATTTTATAGCTTTAACTTCTGGGAGTATGAAGCAATATGGACAATTGCTTATGCAATATATAAAAAGCATCTATTTTTTTTTATTTTAACAAAAAGTGAAATGAATATATAAATACATATGTATGAGAATTACATTCTCCAATACAATTGACGCCTTGTGCATATACAGTTTGACTTAAAATTCTATAGTTCCGTGATTAGGTAGTTAATCCAATCAAGATTTGTTGCTAAATGAACGTGTATGTCATCAACATTTATGAAATCAAAAGATTGATACCATGTAAAACAACCATCTTCATAAGTACCTTCTATAAAGCGTCCTTTTGTGCCTATTCTAGGTAAAGAAGTTGATGGTCAACACAATACAGGCTGCAATCATAATCTTATCAGATTGAGATACAATTAACCCCATAACATGTAAATACATCAAAAGCTGAGACCCAAATGACAAAAATGAACATCATCAAATAAGACAGTGACTGCAAATTCAACATATCCCTCTTTAAAATACTTTGCCAACCTAACTAATATCATATCATCCAACCGAATATTATTACCAACATAAAATAGTGTATAATCCCAAAAACCGGTTATGCACCAGACCATCTTCTTTTTCTCTTTCCCGTCCCCTTCGCATTTAACCTATGGTCGCTCCATTTATCTTGATATGTCATGAACTTTTAACTACTTTTAACCATTTTGTTACATGCAAGCGACTCAAGTAACATGTTTCAAGTTGTATACTAAATCCTCACTTTTTATTTCTTATGTGAATAGCCCGTACGGTTCTTACGAATCTAGAACTTGACTAGACAATACATTCCCCATCGTTACCAACTAATCCAAGTATGTACATAATTGATGCATTAGGACTATAAACCCTTTTTCTTTTTCAACCTTATTTTCTCTTTATCTCCCCACCAAATTTTCCCTTAGTTAACCTTTTTGAGTCTAAACCTTTCATTTCAAAACCCGCAAAATACCATTTTGCATAAATCACCAATCACCCAAAATCACTTTTATTTTTACATCCCTTTATTTAGTAAAATTTGTTTCTTTTGAAATGCACAAAAATATGTGACTTGGCTATTTTGTGAATATTTATTCTATTGAAAAAAGGTTCCTTAAAATAAAATAAGCAAGCTTATTGCTTATAAACCTTTAGTTTACACCTAAGTCACAAATAAATAAGTTTTCAAAAGAGAACCGACATTGTACACTTTTAGCCACTTTTCTAACAAAACTATCCTACCCTTAACCGAAAGCCTACCCCTTTTAAAGTCCTCTTTATATTTACAAGGACTATGTTAAAAAGGATGAGGTTTGATTACTTGTGAAGCATATGGTAGGAGTAAGTTCCATACCAGAGCTGAGCGTTTCACTTATACATCTTCGGCCATGTGTTGAGTGATCACTTGTGAGGTGTGTGAATTTGTATATAGCTAAGCTGAGCGTTTCACTTATACATCTTCGGCCATGTGTTGAGTGATCACTTGTGAGGTGTGTGAATTTGTATATAGCTAAATGAAATGTTAAAAGGCATGTTATGCCCAAAAATATTTATCTTTCTTAAAAAGAGTTCTAAATAAATCATGTTGAATAGGATTGTAAACAACATAAAAACAACAATAAAAAGAACATGGATTCCCGACACTCTACAAACAAGACCCAAAAACTTATTCTCTACCAATTCCATTTTGGTGTGTAAGCAATATTAAAGAGTTTTGCTTGAGGACAAGCAAAGTTCAAGTGTGGGGGTATTTGATATGCACCAAATACAACATATAAATTATATCAAATAAGGTATAAAATCAACCCTTTTTAGTACTAATGTTGGAAAAAGTGTGTTTCTTTGTATACTTTTGATTTTCAGGATTAAAAGAGCTTAAATGTAAAAAAGGAACAAATTAACCGCAAAAACCAGCATAAATACCAAAGAAGAAAAGTTGATACATCATACCGACCCTCCGAGCTTCACCCCAAGACCCAAAAACAACAAATCAGAAGAAAAGCACGGGGCATGCCACCAATGCATGGGGCCATGCACTACTCAAGATTCCAGGAAGAAGAAGACAAACAGAAGCAGACAAGAGACACGGGGCCGTATCACATGGACACGGGCCGTGGTCAACTCCAAGATATGCGAATCTTGGATAGACAACAAGTACAATGGCCACGGGGCTGTGCCGTTGACACACGGGGCCATGTGAGCATCCGCCAAAAGGTGGGTGATGAAACAATGGTTAACCGGGCAGGGTTAACTCACTGGTCTCGTCAAGAAGGGTTAATCCATTCCTCTCGAGGATCGCTGGCTGGATCACCGGTGGTAGATCTCCTGCACAAGGAAACAAGCCGTGACTCGTAACAAGGAGGATGGGGTGGGGGGTGCTCCTTGTTACCACTCTCCGGCGTGAGAATCAGTAGTTTGCTTGGGAAGCAAAGTAAGATAATAGTAGTAGTGAGAGAGTTGTGAGAAGATACCTCAAACCTGGTTTGGGGTTGGTATTTATAGCCGAGGAGTGGAGGAGGATGATGATGGATGGACTGACGACGTGCTGCCCCTTTTCAGGTGTGTCAGGCTCGTCGGTTATGGAGGTTACGCCACGTCAGTCCATTGCTTACGTAGCTCTGACAGGTAACTGTCATTGGTGCCACTTGCACTGTGGTGTCAGTACCACTTGCTTGAGTACATAGGATGCGGTGCAAGCCGCATCGCTACGTGCGGTAACATCTGAAGTTACCGCGTCTCCTACTTGTGATCAAGGAATACGCGAGATGCGGTGCTAGCCGCATCGTCGTCTTGCCTGCATCCCTTGTCGTGACGAAAATGTCCGTATGGTGCGGTGTCAGCCGTACCGCTACGTTCATCTTCTTCTATGCCTAAGGTAAGGCTTTCCTGTATTGATAGAAGTGTTCACTGGACGCGGTGCAATGCCGCGTCGCTGTGAATACTTCCGTTTTCGTACACCAGATGTGATGCTATGTCGCATCACTCTACCGTTCTCCTGTTCCATGTAAGTCCTCCTTTGTTACTAGATAGATTGGATTCAACCCTTGTGTCGACGCGTTCCCGCATGGGCACAAGTGGGTTGTTAGCTAGTGGGGGTTTTGATAAGGGTAATGGTCACTCGCGGTCGATGCTGACGCGAGATCTGGGACCATACCCCTTCAAGTCCCCCCAGTCTAGTGTTGCTGCCACATACAAGGTGTATGTGGGAGGAGTACTGGACTATGGTGTTTGGAAGGTAGTTTGGAGTCTGGAGAAGATCCTAGACCATGTGTGGTCTTTTCTGTATGTAAATGAAGCTGGAGGTCCGGAAGGGTCATCTGACGCCTCTTCCGTATCGGTGAAGGAATCTCGTCTGATGCGAGATTCTCAGCCGATTTATGTCACCAGGTGGTCTGCCACTTGTTGTTGTGCCGAAGGTCTCTTGGAGACCTTGTTAGTAATGCTGCACAAACTTCGAACCAACCTCTGAGATGGTGGTTCGAATGTATGTGGAGGTTTCCCATCCTTTAAAGGTGGGCTGTTCTTCATACCAATTGTTGAATTGGTGCATGAAGAAGAAAAGAAACTTTTGGACCAATCTTTGAGACTGGGATCAAAAGTTGTTGATGCTTGTAAGTGCTTTGCTCAAGCTCTATGTTCAGCATCGAGTTATGAGACGACGATCCCTTTTTTGTGGGGTTTTCGTGTTTATCGTCATAGCTCTCTAGTAACCGCACGTTCTTTGCGGTTACCTCGTTGCGTCATTGTTGGCCATGTTTGGTCGAACAATGTATATTCATACTATGGGTAAATAAACATGGTCATAGGCAAGGGTATGCCCACCATTGTTTATTCTATGCGGCCCATAGTCGGGCTAACAAAGTCATAAGCAGACTTGTTACCGCTGTTCGGACGCTTGTTGTTCGACGAGGGTTTATTTAGAGCGCTGTTCTGCGTTCGTTTTGGAGCCACTTACCTTCCCGCTCCAATACCGAGTTTGCCATGCAGTAGCATTGTTCGGTGATGTGGAGTGAGCTTGGCTCTTCCGTAGCAACCACTCTGCGGAAGCTATGGTTATGTCCGTAGCTCCTCGTGAGTGTCTGTGGTTTTGTATTACCACATTTGCTCGAAGCGGGTGTGGGTCGGATGTAGCTCTTGAAAGTTCAGGAGACAGGGTTGCTGATGTGCGTTCGCGTGCATACCCTTCCTTCCTTTTGTTAAAGAAGGTGTTCATGTACCCTCTGCGGTTGTGAACCGGGCGGGAGGGATTTGAAGCTTGAAGAGAATGAAGGCAATCCGGTTCTCTTGTGTCTGAGATGCGGTTCAGTCCAACGGCCAACGCTGGTTCTGAGCATCTGACACACCTGAACGGGCTCGTGTGTGTCATGTCCGCATATTCCACGTGTGCTCGTGGGTAGTGCGGATAGGTATTATACCCCCTTATAGTGTAGAGATATATGTTTTTACCTATTTTTAGGGGTATGTTAAAAAACGACATGCGGTATGGGTTATGGTGCGGTATACCAGAGAAACCGCATGCCGCTTATAATTGGATAATGTAGTCGCTTTTTGTTGCATACGTGGCTGGACGCACGTGTGAGTTGGTGGAAGTTGGTGAGATCTTCCTGGCATGTGCTGAAATGAAAGGACGTTTGCACTGCCCGAGGCATTAAATGCACTGTAGCGAAGAGTGTAAACGTCTCTTGTGTCAGGCGCGTGGGCGGCCACGCGCGCGTGATAACCGTCAGCGGAAACGGCGCTCGACACGTGGTGTCTTATGATTCGCTCTTTTTGAACGTGATCATTTGTTTTCTCCCTCCGCATTAATTGCGATGGGTATATAAGGGGAAACCGTTCGTGGTTTCCCCTCACTTGTTTGAAATTTCAAAAAATTTTCCGGTGAGAGAAAACCTGTTCTTTGTCTTCTCCGACAAAATTTCTTGAAGTTCCAGTGAGGGTTTCCAGTTTTTCTGTTCACCATCTTCTGTATCTTTGATATTCTTGATGGCTGAACCATCTAATCCACACAATGTGGAGGGTGAAAACCCTGAACAGCCGGTAGTATCGGCTGATGAAGACGAAGATGATGATGTTGACGTTCCCGGTGGTGGGTTACCGGTGTTGAAGTGGTCAAAGGGTAGTTTTAAAACCCTGATGGCCACTGTGCAGATGGCCAAAGACTGGAATGCTACTTACCCACAAGTGGGGGACACCGGTGCCGATGCTCCGGCCGGTTATATAACCTTGTGGGCGGATTTTTTCAACCACGGCAACCTTAGGTTGCCGGTGACGGTGTTTGTGGCGGAGGTATTGGAGTATTATCACCTCCATATCTCCCAACTTAGTCCTTTCGGAATGTTCCGAATTCGGAATTTTGAGTACACATTCCGTGCCCATGGCCTGCCCATTACAGTAGAGAATTTCCGGCGGTTCTACCAGTTGACGGTGAACACCGGTTTTTTCTCGTTTACTCAAAGGCATGGGAGTCTGAAGTTGATGACACCCCCTAAGGGTGTGACAGGCTGGAAGAAGAGGTTCTTCTATGTGAAAGCCTGTGCGGTCTATGCTAGCATGTCTTTCAGGAATGTCGATGTTGGAGTTTCTGATGAAGACATTCCTGTTGCTTCCGCAAAGACCGCGGACTGGTTCTCTAGGCTGCGGCCTATTGAACTCAAGAAGTTGGAGAATGATCAACTGTGGATATTGCGGATGATGCTCTCCAGACCGGATAGGAAGGAAAGGCCCGTGTTGCGGGAACAGGGTGGTGGTAAGCTCGTTATGCTTTGTTATTTTCCTTATTTCCTAAGCCTTTTTAATAACCTGCATGCATGTATCAGCGGATGCGGTTGGCTTGTGGAGGATGTTTGAGCCTGATTTCAAGGGCCAGGTTGAACTGATTGCGGTTGAGCTGAAGAAAGGTTTCAACCTTGAAATTTTGAAGAACTTCCGTGTGCCGTCGAAAGCGGTGCTGGATGCCCCGGTTCTGGGAGACGCAAGAGGTACGTCTTACGTGGCATTGGTTTTTTCAGTTTATCGTTTTGACTGGTTCTGTTGATTGTGTGAATCCAGGTGTCCTTGCGGATTTGGGGAAGTTTGAGAAACGCGTCCCCAAAAAGACTGTGGAGAAGAAAACGGTAAAGAAGACCGTGCGGGGTCGTGGCAAGGGGAGTGTTGAAGGCTCAGCTGCCCCTTCTTCCGTTTTTGAAGCCGCAGGTACCTATCAATCTTGTTCTCGGGGATATACCGATTACGTCGTAGTATCTGACACCCTTGAGGGTTTGGGTGTTATAGGTAGTGGTGCGGCCGCGGGTGGAACTGCTGTGGTTCCCCCCGTTGTTGGAGAGAAAAGGGGGCCAGAGCAGAAAGCTGCTCGTGGTGGTGAACCGAAGAGGCGGAGACTGCAGACCAGGAGAGTTGCTCCGGTGCAGAAGAAACCTGCAGTTGCTGCTGGTAAGTATATCCCTTTTCTTTGTTTTGTATGTACAATGGGTGGGAAATACTCATTGAATACTCTTTGTATTGCAGAGTCCCGAGATGCGGGGTATTCTTTTTTCGACATCCCTGCGTCTCCTCCGCATACCGACGCTGCGGGTGCGGGTGTATCGAAGGAGACGGTCGCGCCCAAGGAGGCTGCGGCCCCTTTTGTTGGGCCAGTTCGTGATCCTCCTTTGGAGAAGACGGTGGAGACGACTGCTGACCGGATTTTTGACACTGTGGACTCCTCGGACAATCTGATCTCTCCTGATGAGGGTGATGGATTGAACTTGAGGTTTTCAGATGCCGGTAAGCAGAAGTCTGATGCTGAGGTGCGGCAGCAGGATGCTGAGCCGCAGAAGTCTCCTGCTGGGGAGAAAGGTAGCGGCTCGTCTGCTGGTGGTGCGGGGTATGACGGGCCTCCAATTCAGCCTGGGGAGTCTGAATTGGAGTATTATTACCGCACATACTCCCCGGGTCGCAGTATGGTGTATCACCGACCCCCTGGACTGTTATGCAGGGGGACGATATCTCAAACGACCCTGCGGCCTGCAAGGAGATTCTGGGTGGTCTGGGCACCCCTTTTGAAGTCGAGCGTGCCCGTGCCGCACCCCGAGAGCTGCGTATAAACCAGCTCTCATCAATGCTGGTAGGGACTTCCATTGTGGCTAATGCCATTTTGGAAGATTATAAGGTGCTGGGCCGCCGCGAGGAAGAAACTGCTCGCCTGCGGGCCGAGGCAGAGAAGTTGGTTGAGGCTGCTCGTGCGGGTGCGGAGCAGCTCGAGAAGGACAAGGCTGCTTTTGAGCAGCAGAAGCAGACTTCTGAATGGGCTGCCGCCGCCCAGCTGAAACAGGTGCGTACCCTTGCTAAACTTCTTGCTGATGAGCGCAAAAGTTGGAATGAAAAAATGTCCAATGAGCGCAAGAAGTGGAATGCATCGTGGGCTAAGCAGAATGACATTCTGTTTCATGCTCGGCAGGAGCTGACAAATGCCAAGGCAGGGAATGCTACCTTGAGCCAGGAGAAGGCTGCGGCTGAGGCCATTTCTGTTAAGGCACTGCAGGCGAAGGCCGACGCCCTGAAGGCGCTTGGAGAGGCCAAAGAAGTCGGGGCTCGTGCCTCAAAAGCCCTTGAAGAGGCCGCAAAGAAGGAGAGTCGTGCTTCTAAGGCTCTTGAAGAGGCGAATGCGGAGCGCATTCGTTTAGGCAAAGTTGTTGAAAGCTTGCAGGTACGTTTCTTTAACTTTGTTGCTTTCGTCCTTTATTGTTTTGAAAATATTTATCGAGTGAACTGTTTGCTGTTTTTGTAACAGGCTGAGGTTCAGGCCCGGGAGGTCGCGGTTACGGACCTTACTGCCCGCGTGTCTGCTGCGGAGAAGCGGGCTGACGCTGCTGCTGAGGCCAAGGATGCCTTGGTGTCCTCTTTTAACCAGCTGGAAGCTGACCGTGAGTGGTTGCGGACTCACGGCATCGCGCGTGTAAGTATCCGTTGCCTTTACATTTGCTTGGATGAGTATTCAAGACTTATGATCCTTTTATTGCAGATTGTCGAGGCTATCATGAACGCCCCTGAGACCGCATCTGGTTTGGACCTGGTTAAGGAGCGTGCGCGCGATGCTGGCTTCAAGGCTGGTTATAACCGCTGCATTGGGCATATCAATGTTTTATCCGCGGGCGGTTATACCGATCAGGCATCCGGGTTCCGTGATGTGGATACCGAGGGTCGTCTGAAAGCGGCCGTAACCTCCTTTTATGATACGCCCCTTGCCTGTGTAGGGGAGCTGGACGACTGTTTGGAGGTTGCGGACTATGTTGACCGCTTGCGGATGCTTTATCCGGATGTGGAGGAGGAAGAACCCGCTGGTGGTGCCGGAGGAGACGCGGGGACCAGCGGTACAAAATAGGGTTTAGGTTGGCGAGTGTGCCTCCTTTTTGTATTCCTCTTGTATAGGATAGGAACTTTATGTAAATTCCTTAAGCATCCTGTGGACACTTGAATTTTTTGAATATAAAGTTTCTTTGTTCAGTTTGTACAAGTGTTTTTAATTCTTGCATGTCTGAACGTATGCATGCATAACTTTATCCATTTATGAACGGGGTCAAGTATACTCCATACTTTTGTTGTATGAGTATGCATCAATTCTGTTATTTACCGGGTGAGGGTTTTAGAATTGCTTAAGCTTTGTAAAAGCTTTATATATCCGGAACTCTACCCATTTGTGAATGGGGTCAAGTGTACTCCATACCTTTGTCGTATGAGTCCGCGTCAATTCCATTGTTTGCTTTTTTGGGCTCAGGAACTGTGTTAAGTGTAACAAAAACTTGTGTATCCGGCCGGATAAAACATGCAAGTCTTTTTGCCTTTTGCTGGCCTATTACAATATTTGTGTGTGGTTACCACTTTGTATGGGTATCACGAATGAAGATTTTGCCAATCTGTTTTTGGGATACCGCAAAGTGGAACACGCATTTGTAATAGTAATACCAAACGATAATGTAGAAAATTGCTTATTTATTTATTTGCAAATGGCCTGCGGCCCAATAGGTTACATAGAGAAATGTAAGAACATGGCTTACATATAACAGCGTCGAAGCTGTTGTGCATTCCATGTGCGTGCGATAGGTTCGCCTTCTAGTGTTTGCAATCTGTACGCGCCTTTCCCTAAGAGCTCGTTGATGAGGTAGGGTCCTTCCCACTTGGGGGCGAGTTTGCCTGGGCGCTCGGCATTAGATGCCTCATTGTCGCGTAGGACGTAGTCTCCTGGGTTGAAAGTACAAACGCGGACGCGCGCGTTGTAGTACTTTTCAAGTTTGGATTTATATTTGGCCTCGTTGATGGCAGCGTTTTCACGCCTTTCTTCCAAGAGGTCCAAATCCATCCTGCGTTCCATGTTGTTGGCTAGTTTTTCAATAGCCAACATTCTAGGAGAGGGGAGACCTACTTCTGCGGGGATCACCGCTTCTGAACCGTAGACTAGGCTGAAGGGTGTTTCCCCATTGCTTGTTTTTGGGCTTGTACGGTGAGCCCATAAGATACTTGGGAGTTCATCGACCCAGCCAGGCCTGGCCGTTCCCAACCGTGCCTTGATCCCTTCGACTAGGCTTTTATTGATACTCTCGACTTGGTCGTTCCCTTGCGGGTGTGCGACTGATGAGAATATGTGCTCAATGTGTAGTTCTTCTAGCCATTTTTAAAATTCGTCGGCAGCGAAGTTGGTGCCGTTATCGGTGACAATGCACATTGGTAATCCGAAACGGCAGATGATGTGTTCCCAAATGAACTTTCTTGTTATCATTGCAGTGGTTGAGGCGAGTGGTTTTGCTTCTACCCATTTGGTGAAGTAATCAACTGCCACCATGATAAATTTAACCGCACCTGGAGCGTCAGGGAAGGGTCCCACAACGTCAATTGCCCATTTCTGAAAGGGCCATGCGGTTGTGACGGGGACTAAGTTGTTTTTTGGCCGTATGGTTTTTGGAGCATGACGTTGACAGTCGATGCACTTGCGCAACTCTTTGACGGCATCCAGGTGCATGTCGGGCCAGTAATACCCGGCATTCATGATTTTAGCCACTACCATGCGTGGTCCAGCGTGTATGCCACATATGCCCTCGTGTATCTCTCGAATGAGGTATGTAGCATCCTGGGGGTTGACGCATCGTAGTAGTGGCCCGAGGTATGATTTGCGGTATAAGATACCGTCTCCCATCTGATAATGGCACGCTTTGTATTGTAGTTTGCGTGCTTTTGATTTGCTTTCGGGAGTCACACCGGATTGTAGATATGCGATAATAGGCGTCATCCATGATGTTGAACCGTATTGAATGACGTTGACTTGGCGCAGGGGTACCGAAGGATTTTGCAGGATTTCGATGCGTATCTCCTTTGCCAAGTGTTGGAAGCTGGTAGATGCAAGTTTTGATAGTGCATCTGCGGACTTGTTTTCGCTTCGATTAATATGGCGAATATTGAAAGAAGCGAATTTGGATTTTAGTTGCAGGACTTGCTCGAGGTAGAGGATCATGATATCCCCCTTTGCGGCATAGTCGCCGCGTACCTGGCCTGCAACTAACAAAGAGTCGACGTGGGCTTCCAGATGTTGCACGCCGATTTTGACTGCTAAACGTAGCCCCGCTAACAGAGCCTCATATTCTGCCTCGTTATTTGTGCTTTTGAATTCGAGGCGGATTGCATATGTAAGTTCTTGGCCGTCAGGGCTGACGAGTCGCAGACCTGCACCCGCCCCTTCGTCGTTGGAGGCACCATCTGTGAAGAGTGCCCATGTTTCTGAGGAGGGTGGCGTTGGTGCGGGAGTTTGTGCTTCTTCGCATTCTTGGATGCGATTCACCAGTACTTCGGCGGCGAAATCAGCTAAGATCTGGCCTTTAATCGCGGGGCGCGGTTTATAATGTATCGTGTGCGCGCCCAGCTCGATGGCCCATTTTGCTAATCGCCCAGAGATGTCGGGTTTGGAGAGGATCGGGCCGATCCTGTAATTGGTTAGCACTGTGATGACGTGGTTTACGAAGTAGCGACGCAACCGTCTCGAAGCGTGCACTAATGCTAGCACCAATTTCTCCATTATTGAGTACCTCGTCTCTGGGTCGTTTAGCATCTTGCTGATGTAGTAGATGGGTGTTTGAACCCCCTTTCGCTCCACAATTAGTACCGCACCCACCGCGTTGTCCGCGGCGGATAGGTATAGTATGAGTGGCTCATCCTTGCGTGGTGCGGTTAAAGTTAGGAGTTGTATCAAACACTCCTTCATTTCCCGGAAGGCCTGTTCAGCCTCTGCGGTCCATTGGAATTGTTCTTTCTTTGAACAGCTCCGCAGGGTCTTGATGAACGGATAAGACTTAGCTGCGTGGTTGGCTAAGAATCTGTTGAGTGCCGCTAGCCTGCCGGCTAGCCGTTGCATATCCTTCATCGATGAAGGCGATGGCATGCGCTCGATCGCCTGGACCTTCTCCGGGTTTACCTTGAATCCATCTTTAGTCACGATGAACCCAAGGAACTTGCCTTCTTCCATTCCAAACGAGCATTTCCCTGGATTGAGCTTTATGTTAACGCTTCGCAGAGTTTGGAATGTTCTTTCGATATCTGTGAGCATGGTATCTTCTTCCATGCTCATGACGACCAGGTCGTCCATGTAGATTTCGACACTTTTGCTTATTTGGCCGCGAAAAGTGTCGTTCATCAACTTTTGGTAGGTTGAGCCGGCGTTGCGCAACCCAAACGGCATTTTTGTATAGCAGTAATTTCCGGTGGGAGTCCGGAATGCCGTTTTGTCTTCATCCTCGATTGCCATTTGCACTTGATGGTATCCCTTATAGCAATCGAGGAAACACTTCCACCTGAATGGTGCGAGATTATCGACCTTTTCGTCGATTTCTGGAAGCGCGTAACAATCCTTGGGGCAGGCTTTGTTAAGGTCTTTGTAATCGACGCACATGCGCCAGCCCCCGGACGGTTTTTCTACCATGACTGGGTTGGACAACCAAGTCTGGTATTTAACTTCCCGCAGGATACCTGCGGAGAGCAGTTCTTCGATCTGCTCTTGCATTGCCTGATTTTTAGCTGACCCAAGGTGGCGTTGGCCTTGGATCACTGGCTTGATACCTGGCATGGTATTCAAGTGATGTTGCGCAATATCACGTGGGACCCCGGTCATGTCTGCGGGTGTCCACGCGAAGATGTCTTGGTTCCTGAAGAGGAGCTGCTTCAGTTGCGCTTTGGTGGTCGGGGACAAGGCGTGACCCAATGTGACCTTTTGTTCTGGGTATCTCGCGTTGAGAACCCATTTTTCTGGCTGGTCATTGGGGGTGGGCCTTGCGACCTTGGTCGGACGTACTTCGTCCGACATCATGACGTCCCTGCGGGCATAGATTATCGCGACCCCCGATTCGGTTGGGAAACCAACCGCAGAGTGGCGGACCGACGTAATCATATTGAAATCTCCTTGGGATTCTCTCCCGAGGAGTACGTCATATCTGGAGGTGTGAGGTAAAACCATGAAGTTTACCTCTTCTGTCCTTGTGCGGTTTCCGCTGGAAAGACGCACAGGGAAAGTAATCTGGCCTAGGGGAAAGACAGTTTCCCCTGCGAACCCGGTTAACGGGTAATCTACTGCTTGAAACCGATCTTTGTCCTCCTGGTCGAACTGGTTGAAGCATTGTTCGTAGATTATATCAGATGTACTGCCCGGGTCGATGAATAGACGCTCGGTGCAGTAGTGTGCCAGTTGGCCTGAAATGACGACGGCGCGCCTATCGCGCGGTCCGCCTCGGACTTTTGGAAAGACGAATTGCTCGTCCTTCCAGTCACATTCCGGCCTTCTTGCCGCTTTTCGCGGCCTGCCCTTGCCTCCGTGGATCATGTGGGTGGAAGCCACGTGCATGGTTCGCTTCCCGGAGGAGGTACCTTCGCCGTGAGGGGTAATGCGCTTGGTGGGTTTTTGCCCACCTGGCAAAAGATGTTGCAGTTTCCCCTCCTTTAAGGCGCGCTCAATCTCCAGTCGGAGACTGATACAGCTGTTGGTGGTGTGGCCCGAGTCCTTGTGGTACTCACAGTAGAGTGTGAGGTCCTGATTTTTCTTGGACTTCATTGGTTGGGCCGGTCGCAAGAACTGTGGGTCCGTAAGGAGGACATCACTTGGCGACATGGTGATCTCGGTCCAATTGCGGTCCCGAGATTCTTTCTTGGACGCCCGACTGTCTCGGGCGGGGTTGTAGTTATTTGGGTCGAACGTGTTGGTTTGCGGGAAGTATGGTTTGGAAATATCGCGATTTCCAACGTCCCGGTTGCGTTTATTGTTACGCTTGGACCCTTGTTGGGATGTTTCGGCTTGGGGTTTCGCCTTTGACACATGCGGTTCGAGTGACCGCTGTGTCTGGGCGTATTTCTTGACCGCAGTCATGACATCTTCCCATTTTTTGGGCAAGCCCTCCTTGCCAGAGATGGTCATGATCATCTCTCTATCTTTGACGGCCCGGATGAAGTGGTTTCGTGCCATCTGGTCTGCCACGTCACCTATCTCCAGGCACTCTTTATTATATCGGACGACGAATGCTTTGAGCGATTCGTCGTTCCTTCGCCAGATGTTCATGACGTCACACGAATCTCGTTCGTGGCGTCGCTGCTGGCAAAAATGTGCGAGGAACTTGGTACGCAAGTCCTCGAATGAATCCAGTGATCCCACTGGCAAAGAATCGAACCATGCCCTGGCCAGGCCCGTAAGGGTCTGGGGGAAAAAATTGCACCAAGTGGGTTCATCCCACTGGCCGTTGATGCCCGCGCCCATGAAGACGTTCATGTGGTCGTCCGGGTCGGTCGAACCATTGTATTTCCCAACGTTGAATGGGAACTTTGTCGTGGTGACATGGGTGTTGGCAATCCGCGTGCCGAGCTTGGAATTTTCGGCCGCTGCCTTTGGCCTGTATGGTTCGTTCGCAGGGCGCTTTGCCGCCCTAAGGTATGTGTTGCGGGGATGACTGGGAGGAACATAGTTGCGTCCTCCCGGTCTGCTACTGGTGTCATGCGAATCACCGCGGTAGCTATGGTCGTCAGGGTCGGTATGACCGTACCCTTCGGTGTATGGTTGTGGGCCCAATCGGCTCTGAATGCCTGGGCCGCGTCTGGAGGTTGATCGCCTCCTGTCCTCGCCATGGGGGCCAAGGCGGGTATGTACCGGTCCTCTGGTGTGGGACCCGTATGAGGAATCATCCTCGTTGAGGGTGTGGACCGAACAGTAAGACGATCCCTGTTCTTCACGCCGGCTTCTTAAAGCCGGGCGTGAATGGATCCTGCCGTCGTATTGTAAAATACGCTCAACAGGGGTGTGCGGTGCTGGGGGAAGCCCAGCTCGTATATTCGCTTCAGTACAAGCGCGGTTGTATGCTGCAGTCAGCGTAGCTGCCTGCTGCTCGTACCAGGCATGAATGGTCGTGCCTGGTGGGATCACAGATGGGAACTGTGATAAGTCATGTCCGAACATAAAGGAGGGGCTCCTTTGTGTTGACGTGCCAATGTGTCCGGGTTGGGAGGTCGAGGCATTGACCCCTACCGGGTTTGGGATTGGAGGATTTTGGTTATCCGCAGTGTTGTTTTGGTGATCAGTCATGATCGTGAGAGAGGAAAAAGGGATGGATTAGAAAATGCTAAGAGTAGCGGTGGGCGCCAATGATGAAACAATGGTTAACCGGGCAGGGTTAACTCACTGGTCTCGTCAAGAAGGGTTAATCCCTTCCTCTCGAGGATCGCTGGCTGGATCACCGGTGGTAGATCTCCTGCACAAGGAAACAAGCCGTGACTCGTAACAAGGAGGATGGGGTGGGGGGTGCTCCTTGTTACCACTCTCCGGCGTGAGAATCAGTAGTTTGCTTGGGAAGCAAAGTAAGATAATAGTAGTAGTGAGAGAGTTGTGAGAAGATACCTCAAACCTGGTTTGGGGTTGGTATTTATAGCCGAGGAGTGGAGGAGGATGATGATGGATGGACTGACGATGTGCTGCCCCTTTTCAGGTGTGTCAGGCTCGTCGGTTATGGAGGTTACGCCACGTCAGTCCATTGCTTACGTAGCTCTGACAGGTAACTGTCATTGGTGCCACTTGCACTGTGGTGTCAGTACCACTTGCTTGAGTACATAGGATGCGGTGCAAGCCGCATCGCTACGTGCGGTAACATCTGAAGTTACCGCGTCTCCTACTTGTGATCAAGGAATACGCGAGATGCGGTGCTAGCCGCATCGTCGTCTTGCCTGCATCCCTTGTCGTGACGAAAATGTCCGTATGGTGCGGTGTCAGCCGTACCGCTACGTTCATCTTCTTCTATGCCTAAGGTAAGGCTTTCCTGTATTGATAGAAGTGTTCACTGGACGCGGTGCGATGCCGCGTCGCTGTGAATACTTCCGTTTTCGTACACCAGATGTGATGCTATGTCGCATCACTCTACCGTTCTCCTGTTCCATGTAAGTCCTCCTTTGTTACTAGATAGATTGGATTCAACCCTTGTGTCGACGCGTTCCCGCATGGGCACAAGTGGGTTGTTAGCTAGTGGGGGTTTTGATAAGGGTAATGGTCACTCGCGGTCGATGCTGACGCGAGATCTGGGACCATACCCCTTCAGTGGGGTAAATCTTGTTCTCCAAGATGCTCCACAAGATCATATTTTTGTCTATAATGCGTATCTTCATCAATGAGCTTGATATAAACAGTGTCAAGTCTCCATTCCACTCCCCATCATATATTGTCCCCGCAATTCTGTTGGACACATTCTCCAAACAAAATGTGTACAATCAAGACTACCCAACGTCCCAGGAAGGTGATGTTTCTCCTCATGAGCTTGGTACAAGAACGCAACGTCGTGGCTAGTAGGTCTACGTAAAAACTCGGAAGCGTATAAATTACATACCGTTTCGCAAAAGTTTTCTAGACAATCATGAGAAGTCCTTTCGGCCATATTTAAATACTCGTCGTACTTGTCTGGAGGGTTACCGGTTGCAAGTTACTTAATCGTCGACGTAACATTTTGCATCGGTGTTAAACTCTTTATCATAGTCGCATCCAGGGTCTCTTGAAACCACGAGTTATTCGCTTGCACGTCACTCACAATTTTTAAAAACAACCTTTTCGACATATGAAACCTATGACGAAAAACCTTTTCGTTGAATTTGGACTCCTCGACAAAATAATCTCTCATAAGGTTTTAGTGAAACTTCTCTCGATCTCGACGGACATATTTCCTTTTTCTAGAAGTACCCGTGTATTCCAGTTTGGCGGCTTCGTTAATAAGATTTTAGAAAAAAAAAAATAAACTACTATCGCTTGAGGAAGAATCATCGTCTTCACAAATATCTATTGGAATGAATAGCGGTGGTATATCATCCATTATTTAGAAAATAGAAGTGAAAATGGAGTTGGATGGAGAAGAGAATGGTGAAAAATGGTGTTAAATGGCGTTGTTTTTATAAAGAAAAGTTGATTTTTTTATAAACGGCTAGTTCCAACGGATAGGTAACGGCTATATTCCTCAATCAATCACACTCAATCAATCGGTGACTACTCACCGCCCATCACCCTTACCGCTCACCGAATTGAAGCTGGCAACCGATCACCGATCGGTGAACACCATTCCCCGAATGGTTAACCAAAACCACACCGAGCACCCTTAGACCGTTTACATTCTTACTTTTTCTATTTTTTTAACCCAATCATAACTTGCCATGTGACCCCTTAAAGATTTTTTTTCTCTTATTATAAATTTTGAATATTCATGTGCGATGTTTCTATTTTAAGCTACTTTTTTATTGTTGAAAAAACAATGATCTAATTAGACTGGAGTCAATCAGATCGGGGGTTTCGTCTTTGCATTAAAGGGGTTAATCCTCTCGTCGATTCAGTGATTAGCTAGCTTCCTTCTCCGATGATTACTGCAAAACAGAAAGCCGTTAGACTCGCCACGGGGAGAATAGGGGTTCTCTCCGTGACCACCCTTCGGCATGAGAATAAGTACAGTGATCTCGAGGAAGAAGATAAAGTAGTCAAAGTGAGAGTAAGTGATGTGTCACTTGTGAGATCATATCTGCTGTGCCTTATTTATAACCGGATTTTGGCGGGAAAAATGGTGTAATGGAGAGAGTAATGGAAAACACTTTTGCGTTAGCGGTTATTTTTCTTTCCGTTAATAGTTAACTGCACATCCATGCACACGGATTGTGAGCTTGATCGACGGCTGGGGAGATGCCACGTGGAAAGTGGTTTTGTGCAGATCTTCCTTCAAGTGAGTGCCAGCATCGTGATTTAGATGGGCATCCACGATTGTGCCACGTCACGGTCGGTTGTAACCAAATGGCCATGTACGATGAGCATTTAACTCCTTCTAGAAGATCTACAGCTGTAAACCTTTATGCTTTTGCTACGTGTCCATTCTGTTGCAACAGAAAAGATTCCTTTTGTTCAAGTCTTGACTTCAGGCGTGCGGAGATTTCGAGGTTTTACTCTTTAAGCTTAATTGTGCCCTTGCGCGAGCCTGCGCAAGGGTGTTAGTTGAGTGCTTGTCTCTCTTTCCCTCCGGCGCATGGTTATCGAAGACTGTTTTCTTCCAAATCCTGTTTTAGAACCATTGCGCAGCCGCGCAAGGTTTTGCTTAAGATGTTCTTTGGAATGAAGTTAGGGTATGGTCTTATACGCTTGCGCAGGGTTTTTGGGACCATACCCCTTCAATTGTAAATTACATTAAAAGCGTAGTTGAATATAATAATGTAAAGGTTATTAAAGGACAAACACACTGGATGAAATCTAATACTAATAAAAGAATATTTCTAATGCCACATAGCATTTTCTCCTCTAACACCACCTCTAATTAATGCCACATGGCATTTTCATATTTAATTCATTAATAATATATAATAATTAATATTTGAGTGTAATTTATGATAATTCATTTATAATATATAATAATTAATATCTATTTCTAATTTATGATTAAAAATATACATAAATGATCTATAATTTTAAAACTATGATTTTAGTACTTCTTAAAATAAAATAGTTTAAATTACAAAAGAAAAAAACAAAAATTGTTATCCTTATATGAGATTATCTATAAAAACAATATATGAGTTTTTCTAACATATAAATAAAAGCTAAAAAAGAGTAACTAACTAGAGGACTATCTCGCAACAAGACTAAAATTTTATTGAACTCGGTTTTAAAATGATAGACGGAGAGAACTTACGGTTTTGAACAACTTATGTCATACCTATAAAATTGACTTTTTACCGAGAAAGAGAAAAAGAACAACTTAAATAATGAATTTGTAAACAGAATTGAGGTCTTAGAGATTTAGTTTAAATAAAAGTTGTATTTAAAAGATACACAATGATAAAAATTATTATTATTTATACATTGTTATATGTAACGTAATACATAATTTCATTCATATTAATATTATATAAATTTGTTTATTACATGTTTTTCAGTATTCAACCTTTGTAATACACAACTATTATGGTATTTTTAGTATTACTAAATAAGATGGGTCAGTGGCATCTTGGGGGTGGGATAAAGCTTTGGGACCATTAGGTCCTGGATTCGATTCTCACAAAGGGGGGTTTTTCCCAGATTTATTGGGTTTCCTCTTGAATTGGTGTATGTGCATTATAGCCTAGTGGAGATGGATATGATCGGGTGGTTCTGCTGGTGGCACGATGATACTCCAGTGGTCCGTCAGTGATCCTAATTTGCCGTTCAAAAAAAAGATGAGCCAGTTTTTATGACAAATTCAAGTTAGTTGTGTGAACCATTATATTGTAATAGAAATTTGTTTATATAAAGTTTCGTTACTAATTAACATAGGTCGTTACTAATATAGAGTTTTTTAAAAATTATATAATTATATCATTTATATTGTAAAAACTCGTGTAATAAGCAAGTCTATAAACTAGTCAATCATATAAAGATAAATAATTCTATCAATGATTTTCTTAGATATATGTTTTCATTAATAAGAAAAGCTAATGTATTACATATTAATGGTGACCTAAATCTATCTATATATGTGATAATATGACTCATAAAATCACTTATGTTCGAAAGGATTAAAATTCTAATAAACAATCGAATGAAATTTAAAAGTTGGAACCTAACATTTTCCAATATTGGTATTTAAATAAAATTTAAATGTAAATTCGCAATTTCTTACACTAATAAATAATAATACTAAAAACATATAACTTTATTTCTAAAGTTCGATATAATCTCATTATTTAGTATACAAACTTATGTATTACACATGTTGATAAATGTAATATATATAGGGAGAAGATCATGCAAGAACCACCTCTTATTGTGAGAACCGCGAGAATCAATGTGAACACACCAAAAATGCCTAAAAATAGCTAAAAATCACAAATTTTTTTTTTTTTGAATTTTTAATATTTTTTATAAAAAAATCGCTACTTTTCGAAGCAAAAAATTTTTTTTTTAGTTTTTTTTTTTTTTTGGCTTCTAAAAGTAGCGATTTTAACATAAAAAAATTCAAAAAAATTTTTTTAGATTTTTTAGGTTTTTTTGGGGGTTTAGTTTTTAGCATTTTAGCTTGGGGGGGGGGTTAGGTTTTTGGGGGGGGGGGTGGGGGAGGGGGTTTAGGTTTTTTTTTTTTTGGGGGGGGGGGGTGGGGTTAGTTTTTTTTTAGTTTTTTTAGGTTTTTTTTAGCATTTAGCTGGGGGGTAGGTTTTTTTTTAGGGGGGGGGGTTAGGTTTTTTTAGGGGGGGGGGGGTGGGGGGTTTAGGTTTTTTTTTCGGGGGGGGGGGGTGGGGGTTAGGTTTTTTTTAGGTTTTTTTAGCTATTTTAGGTTGTGTTCACATTGGTTCTCAAGGTTCTCACAATAAGGGTGGATCTCGCATGAGCCCCTCCCTATATATATATATATATATATATATATATATATATATATATATATATATATATATATATATATATATATATATATATATATATATATATATATATATATATATAGGATTAGGTTTAAACGTGAACAAAATCCCAAGAGTGAACTACGTGAACTGATCTGGGTCCTTGATTTTTATGATCTTGAGATTAAAGTGAGTGGCATGATGGTAATTGTTTGGTTAATTTTTTTCATTTAATTAAATACAAAAAGGGTATATGTGTAATTTCAATCTTAAATTGATTGTATAAATCTCTCACAAATCAAGTAATCAATTATCCTCTTAAATTGATTGCATAAATCTCTCACAAATCAAATCAAGGATTAGGAACGATGTAACTTAATTCAATTATTAATTATTTGTTTAAATGCAATGTACACATGTGTATGTCGTCTGTTTTTGTGATATCTCATAATTTTTTTTTTTTGTATTGAATGTTGATGTACACCTGTGAATTACTATACACATATGTACAATGCTGAGTATACATGTGTACTGTTCTATTTATATCCAAGTACACATGTGTATACCGTTGAAATATGAAGGTTACGTGGATCTTAAAAATCAAAATTTGAATTCTGGTGATGAAATCTAAAATAAAAATTAAAATTGAAATATGGTGATTTGTTGTTTGTTTTGATAATTATCTTATTAATAAATAAACATAATGTGGATAATTAATTTAAATTAGGAAAGATGTAACTTAATTCAATTATTAAAATAATGATTTAAATCTAATTTTTTATATAATTACAATCCTACCCTTAACAACTAAAAAGGAAATCAAGGGTCCATATCTGTTCACGCAGTTCACTCTTGGGAGGTTGTTCACGCTGGAACTCTAAACGTGAGCAAATATATATATATATATATATATATATATATATATATATATATATATATATATATATATATATATATATATATATATTTATATATTATCGCCTTAGGAGAGGTTGATACCACCTAATAATATACAAGTATTATAACAATAATATTAATAATAATAACAAAACTAATAACAATTATAATAATAATATTAATAAATGATACCTTCACAGAAACTTTCAAGACTTTTTCAGCATACTCTTTCTGGCATTCGTATATACTCTTCCCATGCATTCGTTGACATGTCGTACGCCAGTTGACGAATAGGGGTGGTAGATGTTTGCAAAGCACAAAATCCAAGTTTATTTCTTGCATCTTCTCGTTGTTTAAAAAAAGTTACTCATGTTCTAAATCACCCGAAATTCTAAAAAAAGTCGGCAACTGATACGAAAATGATGTCGAAATTGTGCGTCGTCATACAAAGGGTTTTGAGCAAAATAATCACTACCAAACGCTAATGAGCTCCCAATTGATCTCGTTCAAGGGGTCCTTGTCTTGTACGTGGATCAGATGATTCTGCCTCGTCTCTCAAAAGTCGAACTGCCTCCTTAGCGATTTGGATAACAAAATTGTTGAACACTCCTGAGTTTAACGAGATGAATCGAATGACGATCTTGAAGAAATTTTTAGAAAATAAAAGAGAGAACATAAAGAGTTTGACTGTTTAGAATGTTTGGTGAGTTGTGATTGGGTTGACTGTCATTTTGGTTGAAAGATTTATTTATATAAATAAAGAAAATAAATTTCTTTTTTACCGTTACTAACCGTCTAAACATCAAAATCATCATATTTCAAACGTTCGTCAACTTTCTGGCGAGTTGATCGATGCCCCCCCCCCTTAATTTCTCTGGGTCGGTGTGTGGGACGCCTTTATACCTAGGTGGCATGGGACGCCATCCGACACCGTTCAACCTTGAAAGCATTACAAAAACTGGTATTTTAAAAATAAATACACAACACTAGCTTTGTTTTTAGACCGTGGGGTATGGTGGGGCTTGGGTTGGGGGCATGAGTTGACACGTGGAATTCGAGCCCTCCTATCGCCTAGTAACGTGTCCGTGGGGTATGGCGGGGCGTGGGTGCATCGCTTGGGTTGGCAGGTTATTAAATATATATATATATATATACATATATATATATATATACATATATATATATATATATAATTTAAAACCCAAGGCGAATAGGAGGCCGTCACATCAAACCCAAGCCCGCCCCATGCCCGGTTTCAAACCCAAGCCCCAAGGGCCACGTCCCAACCCAAGCCCCAACTCAATCCCCAATAGGTGATGGCTTGAGCGTTTTCCCCCAACCCACACCCCAACCCAAACTCCATACCCCACAGTCTTAGGTAAATGGATATGGTTTTGTTAGTCGTGTAAACTTTTATGCAAAAGCAATCAAAATTATATTGTTTTATTATATAAAATAATCTTAAAAATCAGTTTCAACTAAATTCTTTTATATAATGTATTGAGTATAAATATAAATTAGTTGCTTAATTGTAAAAAAAAAAAAAAAAAGCCTCAAAAATACTAAACTTAAAAATCAGTTTCAACTATTTTTTTTTTATTTTTTATTCTTTAATACATACATTTTTATGGGCACAGCTGATAATCGTTCCAGTTCCACCGATCAACCTCTGGCCGGCGGCGGGTTTCCCTCCCCCACTACCACCACCTGAAACCCTGCATTTTGTTTGCAACTCTGACAGGCATCGATTTCTATGTTTTTTATTAGCACCGGATGATGTGATCTGGATACGAATTGGGACCTAAAGTGAGTTGCAATCAATATATAACCTGCATAAAGGTTAGGCCTGTAAACGAACCGAACGTTCAGCGAACAGTTCGTGAACCGTTCGGCGGGAAGTTCGTTTATGTTCGTTCGTTTAATAAACGAACGAACATGAACAAGAAATTTGGTTCGATTAGTTAAATGAACGAACATGAACAAAGGTCCCGTTCGTTCAATTGTGTTCGTGAACGTTCGGTAAGGTGTTCATGAACATTCATTCATTTGCGTTCGTTTATGTTCGTATGTTCGTGTTTTAATTAAAGATTTTTATACTTTCATATATTTTATCTATACTTTTTATACTATTAAACATTTATTTATATCATTACCCTAACAATTAAACTAGGAAACTCTCTTTTATCTTGTTCATGGATCATTTCTCTTTCTTTTCTCATTAGTTACATCGACGAATATGATCTACCTCCATTCCATAATAAGGGATTCAAGTTCTAGTGCTACTCTCTGGGCAATCCACCTTTATCCTTTATAGCGTTCGCCAAATTTATTTGTGTTCGCTTGTGTTCGTGAACCGTTCGTGAACACGTTCATTTCCTTAACGAACGAACACGAACATAAAATCTCGTTCGTTAAGTGTTCATGAACCGTTCGTGAACACATTTATTTCCTTAACGAACGAACACGAACAAGGCCTCGTTCGTGTTCGTTCGGTTCGTTTACAGCCCTAATAAAGGTATCTGTTTTGATTGATTTCAAGATATTTGTTAATCTGATTTATTTCAAGATGGGTTTCTCTGGTGTATTAATGTATGCACACTAAGGCAGCGTTCGTTTCATGGAATGGAATGGAATTGGGAAGCTTTTCTTTGTAAAATTGATCTTGGTTTGGGGAGGGAGGAATTTGAAATCCAATGAATTTCTTTAATCAATGAAATTTGTGACTATTTCAACATTCCATTCCATTCCTTCATTAGAGTGAAGGATTTCTAAGGAATGTTGAAATAGTCACAAATTTCATTAGAGTGAAGGATTTAAATTCCTCCCTCCCCCAACCAAGATCAATTTTACAAAGAAAAACTTCATAATTCTATTCCATTCCATTCCATTCCATGAAACGAACGCTACCTAAGTGTTTGATAAAAAGTATATTTTGTTAACATATGTTCCATACATGGTAGAAGGAATCAACATGCCAATAGTAAAATGATAAAACTTCATTATGAAAAAAATGGCTTTTGAGGTTCTTTGAATTACTTTTGTTTTGGAAAGCTGGTGTGAAATTTTACTAAACTACCATACTAGCTTTGAATTACTTAATGTTTGGGAAACATTATTTGTTTACCAACAGATTGATTTTTCTTTTTATTAAAAGAGTTGAAGTTTTGTTTTAATTGCCCAAAATATAAGTATATTTGCAGTATTGATGATGTTGATAATGATGTTTGTAATTATAAGAACGATAACAGTTGTAGCTTTTTAAAGTTGAAGCATTTATATGTTTTGTTACTGTTACCTCAGTTTTCTTATTGTTTCATTATTGACGGATCATACATCTTCTTAATTGCAACTTTGTTATTGCGGTTTACCGTCCCATTTTTCTAGTAGTTTGGTCTTGGGTTGCAACGTGGTAGCGATATTTGTTCTCTTTGAGAAAGTACATGAGAATGTCAGTGTTATTCCGAAAGAATTCATATTTTATGTACAAGTTATGTGTTCTAAGATGCTTTGATATGAAAATAATTTTGTGTATGTGAAAAAGAAATTAAAAGAAGGAAAAATGCAACACACTATCAAGGGATCCCACCTCCAACTCCAGTAGGTAAACAAATTAACTTTTCTTGGAAATATGCATTCAGCAAGTAATATTAACGAATAATTTCTCACCAAGTTCTTAGGCTTCATTTTTTCACTGGATACTTTTGACATAATTTACCCATTTCTTTCAAGCTATATATTTTGATTTTAACCGTTTGACCCACTTGAGATGAAACACGACAAAAACTAACCCATTTCTAATAGATGTTGCTAATGGTTAATCTAAACAATTGTATTCAATATTATTTTCCTTATGTTGGAATTTAAATTAATGGATATATTCTCTCACAGGTTTGGTTCACAACTCGATTTTGAAGATCCGAACCTAACCAAAATTGGTTCAATGTTAAACCGCAAGACGCTTGCAATTCTACTGTAGTGCTTAAAATTAGTTCCCAAGATAGGTACATAAAACATCAACAAACACAAGTAAAAAACTGCGGCGCAACACGCGCTGAAAAAAAACCTAGTCTCTGATATAATGTATGAGTATTAATTAGTTACTTAATTGTAAAAAACCTCATAGGGCTCACATCCATGTATATCTTTCCCTGCATAAATAATTCATATCAACACATGGTTAATTTGTTTTTTGTTATATTATTAATTAATTAAACTTTTTGATGATAGATATACCAGATGAACAAACGATGCCATGCCAAGCATAAAAGCCGGTAAACCAACTAACTTTTATTATTTGATACTATTTTTAGTGTATCTTAATACTAGGTTGGATAATCAAGTCGTTGAGCACTCTCGCGTTTAACGAGATGACTCGAATGACAAGCTTGAAGACATTTTTAGAAAATAAAAGAGAGAATTGAAAAAGTTTGAGTGTTTACTGTTTAGAATGTTTTGTGAGCTGTGATTGGGTTGAATGTGATTTTGGTTGAAAGATTTGTTTATATAAATAAAGAAAATGGATTTTTCTACCGTTGCCAACGGTCTAAACATCAAAATCATCACATTTCAAACGTTTGTCAACCTTCTGGCGAGTTAATCGATAGCGGCCCCCTTTAATTTCTCTGAGTCGGTGTGTGGGACACCATTATACCTAGGTGGCATGGGGTGCCACCTGACACCGTTCAGCCTTGAAAGTATTACAAAAAGTGGTATTTTAAAAATAAACACAGAACACTAGCTTTGTTTTTAATTTAAGGTAAATGGATATGGTTTTGTTAGTAGTCTAAGCTTTTATTCAAAACCAATCAAAATTACATTCTCTTATTATAAAAAAATAAACTTAAAAATCAGTTTCAACTAAAATCTCTGATGCATGAGTATCAATTAGTTGCTTAATTGTAAAAAACCTCATATAATGTATGAGTATCAGTTAGTTGCTTAATTGTAAAAAAACCTCATAAGGCTCACATCCATGTATCTCTTTCCCTGCATAAATAATTAATATCAACACATGGTTAATTTGGTTTTTTTATATTTTTAATTAATGAAACTTTTTGATGATAGAGATACAAGATGACCTAACGATGCCATGCCAAGCATAAAAGCCAGTAAACCAACAAACTTTTATTACTTAGTGAACATACCTTTGGAATTTTTTATAAAATTTATAGGTCGTTTTATCTAAATTTAGATGCACACAACTTCATATTCATTTTCCTCATAAATACATATACATATACTAGAAGTGGCCCGTCGCACTTCGTGATGGGGACACATCGATTTTGTATGATTTAAATGTAAATATAGACGAAACAGTAAAAATAAGAATAATAAGAAAACCTAAAACTAAAGTATTATAAAAATAAAAAAAAGGACAAAAAATGTTTTTGTTTCCTCAACCTCAATCGGTTTTAGGAGGTTTGATTTAGTTTTGGCCCAACCCGGTTTCTAGCCCGACCTAATTCGGCCAAACCGGTTCTAATCCTTCATAAAATAACCAGAACCGGTTTTGAACCCGGACCGATATAAAGAAAGAAGGGAGGTTGCTCACTTAATGCCATGAACATATTTCCTAGCATTTTGTTGTTTTCTACTTGATCGTGAAAGAGGTTAAAATGTAAGTTTTTTAACACATCATTTCAAGAACCGCTTACTCTCAACAATTACATAAAACATTTTATTTTACATTAAAAATTTAATAACAATTTGTGTTGGAACTACGTTTCTTTTCAATTTTCCAACTAATAGGTTATTAGATTATTATTCAAAGATTGGTTTAATTTTGTACAATAAATTAGCTGGGTACACCACTTCGCCCGTCATAGAGGAGAAAAATCAAATTTTCTCCGTAACATTAATTTCTATTTTCAATCTCCACCTTTAGAGTTAAGGAATATACAATAATAATGCTTTTATAATAATAAAAGTTATTAGTATTGTTCTCGTTAACTTATTTCAATAATTATTATTATTATTATTATTATTATTATTATTATTATTATTATTATTATTATTATTATTACTACTACTACTAGGTTATAACCCCGTGTATTACACGGGTTGAATAAATGTAATTTTATATACTAAATTAAAAAAATTATTCTTTAAAAATCTCGTTTATTACACGGGTTGAACAAATGTAATTTTATATATTAAAATTATACCTCTAAGAATCCCATGTATTGTACTGAATAAATGTAATTTTATATACCAAATAATAAAAACTCGTGATTTGTACGGGTTGAATAAATCTAATTATATATACTAAATAATAAAAAAGTTATATCTTTAAAAACACTGTGTATTACACAGGTTAAATAAATGTAATTTTATAACCTTGTATATTACTCGGGTTGGATAAATGTAATTTTATAAACTAAATAATAAAAAAAATTATATCCTCATAAACCTCGTGTATTATACGGGTTGAATAAATCTAATAATATGTACTAAATCATCATCATCACCATCATACTTAGTAAATCCCACCAATAGCAAAGCTAAGGTAGGGTCTGAGGAGGAGGTAAGATGTAGAGGCTGCTTTCAGTGAGACCCCGGCTCGATAGTAGTTTTGCATCAAGCCTTGGACATAAAGCACATAACACTCAGCAATCGGCACAAAGACCGATTAGTGGATGTTCTTTCTTGTCTTTCTGTTATCAACGCCACCACATGATGATGCATTATTAACCGTCCGCCGCTTTTAACGTTATTTTCACGAACTTAGTAAAATAACGTTAAAATTAGTGCAATTTCACCTTTTCCCTCCGAGCATCCACACATATATATTACATGCGCATACCGCAAGCGGGGCGAATATATGATGTTCAGTGTTTATAAAAAAATATATAATATGTGCAACATCTTAAATGTTTGTTGTTAGAATCAATTCAATATTATAAATAAATAAGAAAGATAAAATACGAAGGGAAAGAAAACATTATTTAAAAAATATCTTTAATTTATAACTTAAATTTGAAGATAATATATAATTAGAAAAAAAATAGAATATTTATAGCTTAAATTTGAAGATAAAATATTATTAGAAAAAATAGAATGATTCTATCCGACATTCAAATTTGAAATTACAAATGTAGACGCCTTCAATGAATGACACGTGTCACTTATTGGTTTCTTTTATTATATAGTTGATGAAACAGTGGTTAACCAAGAGAGGTTAATTCACTGGTCTCGTCAAGTAGGGTTAATCCCTTCTTTCCGAGGATCGGTGGCTGGACCGTCAGCTGGGTTGTCTCCTGCACAAGGAAAACACATCGTGACTCGTAACAAGGAGGAAGCGGTGGGAGGTGCTCCTTGTTACTACTCTCCGGCGTGAGAATCAGTAATTTGCTTGAGAAGCAAAGTGTGTGATAGTAGTAGTAGTGAGAGAGTTTAGAAGCGATACCTCAAACCTCGTTTGGGATGGGTATTTATAGCCGAGGAGTGAAGGAGGGTGGTTGAGTTGACAGACTGACGACGCGCCGCCCTTATGCAGGTGTGTCAGGCTTGTCAGCTGTGGAGGTGAAGTCACGTCCTACTGCGGTGTCAGTCTGTTGCTTACGTATGGGCTGATAGGCGACTGTCACTGGTGCCACTTGCACTGCAGTGTCAGTCCCACTTGCCTCGTGGGCAGGATGCAGTGCCGTGCCGCATCGCTGCCTGTGGTAACTGCTGTTGTTTCCGCCTTCCCATTCTGGCGAAGATTGCGGGATGCGGTGCTAGGCCGCATCGTCACTTATGATGGCTAGGCTGCATCGCAATTGGCCTCATTGATTGTTGCGCTTTCACGTCTTTCCTCTAGGAGGTCCAAGTCACGCCTGTGCTCATCGTTGTTGTCTAACTTGCTGATAGCCAACATTCGAGGTGAAGGGAGACCTACTTTAGCGAGGATCACCGCCTCAGAGCCATAGACCAGGCTGAAGGGTGTCTCATCGTTACTTGTCTTTAGGCTAGTTGATGTGCACAAAATGCATCATATAAATTACATCAATTGTGGCATAAAACTAACCCTTTTTAGTACTAATATTGGAAAAAGTGTACTTTTGTCTTCCTTTTGTATTTTCAGGTTTAAATGAGCTCAAATAGACAAAAGAAGCAAAAAGTTAGCTAAATCTAAAATAAATACAAGAAAAGGAGCAAACGTGGCATGCCCGACCTCCCGACAACATCTTCCCAAGCAAAACAAGAAGGCAGAAGACTGAACACGCCCCGTGCTCAGTGAGCACGAGGGCGTGCCCAAGTGTCAGCAGAAAAGACAAAGTGGTAGAAGCTTCTATCGCCCACCACGGGGCCGTGCTCAGCGGACACGAGGCCGTGGTCAACTATAAGATTCGCGGAATCCAGGCAAATCTTGATAGTACAGATATGCTTCTGCACACGGGGTTGTGCTCAGCGGACACGAGGGCGTGGTCAACTAATGCATACAAACTGCATTTAATGAAGAAAGAGAGGAGGATGGACACGGGGTCGTGTCCAGCAGACAGGGGGCCGTGCCTGAGCTTCTACTCAGCCTATAAATAGGAGTGCTTGGAGCTCATGCAACTCATCCCTTGGCACACCACCTCTCACACACTTCACCCACCACCCACCACCATCACAACACCATCATCCACCACCATTATCCATTGTCCATCATAGATTGTGTGAGTCGTCTCGGGATCCAAGATTGATCGTAAGAGTTATTGACAACCAAAGGCCATGTTTGCCTAAGTCTCTTACATCACTTGGTGAAGACAAGTGTTTAGTGTAATACTTTTTATTTTTAATCTTTTGCACTTTTTACTTGGTTTTGTATTAATGACTTTAATTACTAGTTTCTTATGTTGAAGTTGATTCTTCCTTATCGTTTGTCCGTGGTGTCTTGGCATTATTTTACTGTCTATATAAAATAAAAGATTTTCACCATTCATATCTCCACGGTCTATATGGAGGTATGTTGGCTACCTGGTCGGGGGTTAAGGGAACGGTTTGGTAAGAGTCTTGCCATTGTTCAGTGTATAGATCCTGCAAAGGACCTGGGTCAAATTTAGTAGGACCTCCTTCAATACCCAACGGTATTGGATGGCGGGGGTCCAAACTCTTTGATCCCCTCATAAGTTAAACTACTATTAAGACTTTGACCCGGCTACTTAGGACTGTATCCTTGCTGACTCAGACTACTTAGCCGAGGGTAACGTCGCCTTCAAAAGAGGAGCCTACCACATTATGCATTAATAACTTAATTAATTATCTTTCAATAATCCGACCCTTTATGATTGTATCCTTGCTGACTCAAACTACTGGGTTGAGGGTAACGTCGCCTTCAAAAGAGGGGCCTACTACAATAACTAAGATAATCTCTTAAACAAGTGCAAAAGTGCGAAAATAATCAAAGGTTACACTACACACGAGTCGGATCCAAGTGATTCATCTTGTCTATCTGTTTTTATTTTTATTTTATTTTTAGCATTTTAGTTAGTTTTATTTTTCTAGTTTAAAAACCTTTTTCTAACATTTTGATTTGATTAGACGTTGAGGATAAACCGGTACTAAAAGCTCTTGTGTCCTTGGACAACCTCGAAATCTTACCAACACTATACTACGTCCACGATGGGTGTAGTTGCCCATATGTGTGTTTAGTGTTAGTGAATATCGTGTTTATAAATTTAAAACTTGGCTAAAAAGTGTAAAAAGGGCTTAAAATATACACCTAAAATATATAACACTTCACACGCATCAAGTTTTTGGCGCCGCTGCCGGGGACACAAGTATTTTAAGAAAGTTAGGAATCAGCGGCCTAATCATTTTTTTAGGATTTTCTAAATTTTTTTCAGCTTCTGTAGAACTCAGCACGGGTCGTGCCCGCTGAACACGCTCCATGCCCAATCATTGGAACTGGCAATCCTGTTTTAAGTCAACAGTACGTTGAACACGGGGCCGTGCCCACTCAACACGCCCCCGTGCCCAAGATTCAGTTACTGAAAACAGAACCGTAAGATCCCGACGGTTGGTAATTTCTGACACAAACATGAGTGATAATGATATTTTTTTACTTTCGGCACTCTTATGGTACGTTGTGTCAGTTATGTGGTGGCGATTATAAAGCATTAGAATGCTATTTTCTAAATTATAAGCCCCACTATATAGACCCGTCGTTTTCCTGTAGCCTTAAGAGGGGCAAAAGTAAAAATAATCCTTATCTCTCCCTCGAATGCGCCCAACCGGATATTTTAGGAGAAATGCTTCTTGATGAACTATTTCAACTAGAATATCTAGTTCTTAATTGGTTAAAAGAACTTAAGATGGATTTCCTTAATTCATCTCAAGACGACGACCAAGAAGAATTGTTGGGGTCGCATTCAAATGAAAACAACTTCGTTGTTCCTGACATCACCTTCAACTCTAGCAAAGACTTGGATGATAGTCCTCCCTGTGCCGATTGTGCCGTGAAGGACTCTCCATCGACTTCGTTCGGTGCATACACAGACCTGAGCGATTCGGCATACACCTTCTTTAACGAGAGCCCGGGAAAGGGTTGGACTTGCCTACCTACATTTAGCATAGGAATCACCCTAACCGACAACCTCTTGCGTTCTCGTCTTAATATAGAGCAATTAAGGTATCTTAGGCACTTTGGGGTTGTTCCATCCAGTAAGGAACCGCCCGATCCGGATAAGTTCCTTGAAAATAGGCAAACTCCATGAGACAGCTTCCAGACACGGGGCCGTGCCCAGGTCAACACGCCCCCATGTTCGCCGAAAGATTCTCTCCTGATTTCATCAAAATACGGACAAAATGTGTCAGCATTCTGTCTGCACACGGGGCCGTGTCCAGCCAACACGGGGCCGTTTCCAGCGTGCTGTCGTTTTCTATAAATGCAGCAAGATTCCTGCTCATTTGGACCACTCCAAAAGACAGAGATTTCTGGGATCTTCACTCATACCATCCTAGGTATGTTCTAAAAGAAGGTTCTCAAGAGCCATCTTGTCTTTTCCACTTTTGTTCATTGCCTTCTTCTTCAATTTTCAATCACTACCTCCATTAAAGCTTGGAAGCTTCATGATTCCAACCTTTATTGTGGTGTTTGTAAGGTCATTATTCAAGGAATCTTGCTTAGAATAAGTTATACAACTTTGTTTTGAACTATTTATGCTTAAAATTAACCTATAAACCAAGAAAATAATTAAAAATTCCAAGATTCCTTGCTTTAAAAACCTGCAGACAACTGGACACGGGGCCGTGTTCATTGAACACGGGGCCATGTCCGAGGTACTGCTTCATATAAATTGAGCTCTTTTCGATCTGTTTTCCCAGAATGGCGAGCAGAACTAGCGGAACATCTTCATCGCACTCAAGGAACAACCGACAGAGGAGGAGGACATCAACGGCGGAAGACTCTCTTGTAAACTATGTTTACGCTTTAAGAGAGGCTATTGATGAAATGACGGGGGTGGAAGAAGCATTGGTCGACCGTATCAATCACCTTACGGTGGGACTGGAAGGGTGTCCCCGGGAGGTCAACCTCTTGCACCAGAGGTTGAACGTTCTCGCCTCTCCTCCTTTGGTGCCTATAGTAACCCAAAGGGCATGGAACGTGGTGCCTGAAGTCATCATACCAGCCGAGTGGTACACCATACACCCGAGACCTCCTCGCGACATATTACAAGGAATCCCGGTTGGTGCTTCTCCTCCTCCACAAGATGTTGAGGAAAATGAAGCCGCCTTCTTCCTCCCAAGAGAGATAGAAGAATGGCTTTAACAACATCTAGGAAAATAACCCTCGGCTGAGAGTCCTATTACATACCGAAACACTATTTCCGGGACTTTGGTTCCTAATAAAAAAGTAGAACTCCTTATGATAATTTTATGCACCACTTGACCTATCTAGTTTAGGACTTTTAACTTTTATTTTTCTTCTTTGTTTTTAATTTTCTAGGAACATTATGTAATTCTCTCTATGACTTTAATGAAATGATGGTTTTAGTGTTTGGATGATGTTGTAATGAATAAAACACACTCGGGATGGTGAAGGATAACAAGGGAAACGAGAAACATCACCCCATGCACAAAAACAGGGCCATCCGACAAAAATTTCTTCATTACAGCAAGTTCGGCACGGCCCGTGTCCACCCGACACGGCCCCGTGCTGCACAATCTGCAGAAAACGCCCAGTTCAGGTAACTGGACACGGACCGTGTTCACTGAACACGCCCCCGTGTCCAGGCTTCTGTTTCTTTTTACAAACTTTTGTTACTGGAACTTGAACACGGGGCCGTGTCTAGAGTACCAGTAACATAAAATTTTGCTTTTAACACCCTTTTACACATTCAATCAACCTAAAAACTTATTTTTGAGACACATTGAGGACAATGTGTAATTTAAGTGTGGGGGGGATGCTAATCACCCCAAATTTTTTCAAAAATTTTCATTTTCTTTTTACTTGTCTAGGTTTAAGTTGGGAATTTCAAGTTCTAACAAGGTTATATTTTTGCAAATTTACAACCGATAGCGTCGTGATAAAAAGAACCAACATAAAAAAATTATGAAACGGCATGACAAGCTTAGTTAAAATTCGATTATATATACTTGATCACATAATAACCCATTCCCACAAAAGTGAGTTTTGAGCCTTTATTTAGCATACAAATACATATCTTTACACTAAATGCTCGTTTTTCGTTTCTTGTGTGAATAGTCGTTTGGTTCTTACGACTCTAGAACTTTCCACGACAATGCATTCCCGATCCTTACCAACTTAAACCCGAGTAAGTAAATGATGGAGGCATTAGGACTAACCCTTTTTTTTCTTTCTACACCATTATTTTTCATTTTTTTACCACCTACCCAAAATCCCCCTAGTTAACCCCTTTGAGCCTAAACTTTTTTATTTCTTAAACCCAAAAAAAAAAAAAACAAACACTCTTTTTACCCACAAAAACCTTTTTTTATTTTAACCTTTTCTTTTAGTAACAAAGCTCAGTTTTTCTTATGACTTGAAAAAAAAAATTGAAACCAAATAAACAAACGAGTTCATCAAAAATAACTTCGTTTGAAAGAAATGGTTCATCAAAATAAAATAAATTTTGAAAAATAAAAAGTCTTTCAAAAACCGACGCTTTTTACGTTTTTCACCCTTTCACTAACCACTAACCCAACCACCCACCTTTAGACCAAGGCTAACCCTTCACCCAAAAAGTCCTCTTGATATTTACAAAGGTATATAGTTAAAAAGTGTAAGACCCTTAGTCCATTTATATGATTTTCAGATAAATTTCGATTATAAATATTTAATTATGTTTACACATACATTACAAAATATGGATTTCTTAAAAACTTTAAGAAATAACATGATTCAACATTTCATAAAACATTTGTCGATTTAAAAAAAACGTGACGACGAATGATTTCGCAGAAGCTTGAATCTTGATTGTGTTCGATTCTTTATCGAGCTTGTTCGTCCACCGGCACCGCATATTAAACCTACATTTCATTCAAACGATTAGAAATCAAAGCGTTTGAACAAAAGAATTAGACACAAAAAAATTATTATTATTATTATTATTATTATTATTATTATTATTATTATTATTATTTTTTTTCAGCCCCTTCACCCGGCCGGGTCGGGTTAACCACCCGGCCGTGTCTGCTAACCATATATTTTTCACAGAACCTTCACCCGGCCGTCTCAGCTCTGCACTTTTCCCAGCCATTAGTTCTTACCGAAACGGACATAACTCTCTCATTTTGTATCCGTTTTGCGTCGCGTTTCTTCTTACGTGACCGTAATTTAATTCTCCATCTCATGGAGTTGAAATCCAACATCCGGATTAAAAAAATTTCAGACTTCTAAGTCTCCGACTTATTACCCTTTTTACCAAATTTTGACCCATTCGTGTATTTATCAAACAAACATGTTTGTTTGACTCCAATTTCTCATAAACTCTATAAAGTCATTGTTATCTATCATAAGAGATTCAAAATCCCGGGTTTACATAAATTCTTAAACCCGTTTTTACTTAAATGCTTATTTTGACCCGTTAAGGGTATTTAAGCATTTATCCGCATAATTCATACTCCTTCGCTTTTAGTATTTTGTTTCCACATTATTTATCAATTGATCTTCCACCACAACTATAATTGAAGTGGATTTAATGTGGCGATCATTATATTCCGAGTTTTACCCCTCGAATCGCTATTTTACGGCAAGACTCAGATAGAGCCATTTGACTAACGTATTACATCTTTCAACTTCTATACTTATTCTAAGTATTTATCTAATCATGAAACTCGTTTCCAAACAACCTTTAAGGGCTGTTTGTTCAATTTAGCCTACAAGGGCGTTTTGGTCAATTTTGGTCCTTCTTTTACGACGAAGGACTTTTAGATACTTGTTTGACCCAAAAATCCGGTCGTTTAACTATAACCATGTTTAGAAACCATTATATTTCTAAAACACTACAATTATAACTTGAATTATTCGGTTTATCTTTAAGATAACCAAATATCCAATTTGACCTTGTTTAACTCTTAGAGAACCTCAAGTTCTACATGATGAGTTGAATCATTACACAAACCTAGCTCGGATCAATATATTGACCCGTTACGATACCTTGCCTTAGTGGCCGCTAGGTAATAGCGATGTCAACATCCATGTGCTATTTATTCCTAAAATCACACAACTCGACAAACCATTAGTCAATATTATCAAAGGGTGATATATTTTCACCTTTTGACCTATCTGATCTAAATGACCATGAATCTTTATGAGATGATATTTATTACCATCTTATCTATATGAATCGCTCCGGTTTACACCGTATAGTCGTTTTACTTATAAATCATTTATTGGTTCTTTTGACCCATTATAGCTTACGCTATAAAGTGTCTTTCACAAACTAATGGTTATTGTCAACAAGTGACCAAAATACCGTTTTACCCTTATTATTTTCATTGGTTTACCTTATAAGGTAATCATAAAAAAATCGTTATCTTTTAGTCATTTCATGACTAAAAACCGCGTTAGCTCTTTTTAATCATTAAACATGGTTTATGAACATTGTCTTTTATTCCGAACCGCACATGTCGTGTCGAAACATCATAATTCAAACAAGACTATATATTCTTCATGACCTATAAAACCATTAGGTATTACTGTAACACCTCGAAAATTTCCGTCCAATAATGTCTTGCCACGTGTCATAAGGTTCCGGTATGTGAAAACATACTTTAGAGGGACTAAAATTGACAAACAGTGAAAACTATGGAACGTAAGGGTCCAAAGTGTCAACAATGGATAAATAGACTCTATAATAACCCTACATAATGTTCATAACCTTAAACGGACGGTTAATGGATCATACGACGCGGAAATTGCACAAAAGTGAGGAATTACAAACTATAGGGGCCAAAAGTGTCAACATGTTGAATTTATACCTCTGAGTGAACTTTTGGCAGACCCGAAGAATTGTAATGCTAAAATATACTCACTAGAATATGTGGTAAAAATTTCATGAAGTTTCGATAACGTATGAGAAAGTTATGGCCAAAACCGTGCTTGAGGGGTTAAAAGCGTCAACGTCGAATTTCATGGCTTTTCGGTTGAGCGCAAAGTTATCCGAGGACATTACCATGTTGGTAAATGTCCCAAGGTTCTTAGAAACCAAGTTTGGGAGTTTACGAGTCAAAATAAGTAGCCAAAGCATCGCGTGCAAGGACAGGGACCAAAGCTGCCAAGTTTGAAACAATTTTGGGCCTGCAGACCCCAGGCGACCCGCCTGGGAATCCTTAGGCGGGCCGCGTGACCCCGCCAGCATCAGAATTTCACGAAAATTGCAATTTGGGTCCGAATTTGAAGTGGTAAACAGCTCATATCACCTCCATTTTGCACCAATTAAATCCCTTGCATGCCTAGGCTACTGAGAAGCTCTCTATACATCTGAATTCCTCCATAAGTTGATCAAAAAGCTCATTTCTTTGGCACTTGCATTGTGATCAAGAACACCCAAAACTTGCAAAAGCTCTCAAGGCACTTCTGGAGCAAATCTGAACGACAAGGCCACCTCCTAGTGTTAACTAAGCTTCATTAGGACCTTTGTAAGCCTTCATAACATTCTATAATTCGTTCTTGCATTGATTAATTGTTAAAAGTCAAACCGTTGTTCTTATACTTTGACCTTTCGATTAAACGAGTTTTACTCTGTCATTTCTCAAATTGAAACCACTGATATGTTGGTATTTATGTGGGAAACAAACCCTCAAAAGGGTATTCTCTGATTCCCACTCTAAGCATGCTATTTGTCGAGTCAAAGTTATTTCTTAAAAGTCAACAGAAATCGTTTTTGCGAAATATAGCATAAATAGTAGTGTAGATGACATGCAATCAGTTTGATCATCAAAAATAACTTATAATGAATATAAGAATGTGTTTTACCATAATCAACTCGACAATCTTTAGTATAAACTCGGATCGGAACCGAAAGTCTTATAAAACGACTTTTTCGTTGACTCTCGATTCGGATCCATGCATGCATGTTTTAGATCTGTATTAGAGTTTATTTTTGACCATTTCATTTAAGTTTAACTCTCTGGAATTTTTACATCTTGAGTCTATGCTTAACCGATTCATATGCATGTTTCCGATTTATGCTTAAAGTTGACTATTTTGCCCTTTTTGATATAAAACATGATTTTTGGAAAAGTGAAAGAGTAGAAATCTTTATTATTAATTTATAAACTTGCACCGAAAATTTGAGATCAGTTGGTGGTCCAGATTTTGAGTTATGGCCGATAGCGTAAAACTATATCTTTATGTTAAATAAACGGCGCATTTAGCGTATAGCCTATTTAAGGCCACTTTATGATATGAAACTTTTTACCCACTGATGTTTTATAATATTTTGGGATTTTTGAAGATTTTTATTTAATTTTTGGCTGATCGTTTCATAGATCGCTAAGCCGATTCGGTTAATGCCGGTGTTGACCATTTAAGCCATAAAATGAGTTTTATAAATCCTTTTGACCCCAAACCTTTTTCTACTGATTTTATTTGTTAAATAAATTATTTTGAGCCCTCTGGAAATATAAAAATCTCAGCTTTCTTTTAAAAACCCGGAAACGGCTCTAAATCGCATTTTTAGCGTTTTTAGCGCATAGTAAGCGTTATACTCATATTAAACATATAAGACTCATACCTACTGATGTATTTAGCATATTTTCATATAATAACAGTAAGTATAAGTCTTTGAACTCAGATTTCCAGTTTTGACATTTTTAGCCCTTGCGAAATTACTAAAATACCCCTACGGTGCATAGTTTGATTTTAAATAATAAGTTTTGTATACGGGTCATACCCTACTGTTATAATATGTCGAATTAAACATATTTACTGTATAAATCAGACCCGTAACTCAGATTTCCAATTTAACTCTTTTATAATCTTTTAAATGACCAAAATGCCCTTATGAGGCATAAATTGAGTTTAAATTTATTCGGGGCATAATAGAACATAACTTGCTGATATTATATCATATTTAAAGCATATTATCTCAGGGAACTTGCATATGATTCTTTTGCCTACCCGTAACGCTCTTTTAGCGCTCGGTTCGGTTTATGTAACTAGTTTGCATAAATTGACCGAAACGGGTCAAACGTTATCATTTTTGTCTCAAAATCCAGAATGTATTTAGTATACCCATATTATACAAGTATTCAAACTTGTCGAGTCTAAATCACGTTCTATCCGGTCTTCGCTTAATCGTGCGCTTGAACCGTATATTTCCTTAAAACTAACCGGTCTAAGCTTAGGCTTAATTAAAGACCCGTTAGTATTCTAATTGGTTATTTATACCATCGTTCCAGACTAGAGCCTTCCGGTAAAATTGTACCTACGCTTACTTAAGTGAATACGGCTGAGTTATTATAATTCTTGCTATTTAAGACAGGAGCTAGCTCAGGTAAATACTCTTAACTTATTTTCCCTATTACGGGCTTGGGATACGGTAATATAAATACCGCATGGTCAGGTATGGGATTCGAAGACCAATGTGTCGGGAAATTCAAATAACCTGTTTTAATTCGTATTGCTTGACTGAAACATTGGGGGTTAATGCGACCGTGTCCTGGATATCCTTGACTCATTAATTGCAATGGCCACGACCTAAGCACGGGGTGTAGGCATACACCTGACAGATGCTTTATGCTTATTATTTGATTATACCCAATATGGGATTCCCAATAGGGGAATAGTGGTGTGTCGGTTAATCTTGAACCGGCTTAGGACCGGGCCCCGTATGTAGAGCAAGTTATGTAAAACTGATAACATGAGATATAGTTTGTCCCAAGTATAAAAGATTAATCTTGCCTTGTGCATCTTAATCAAGTGTCAAAATAGTTTTGTGCCTTGTGCGCCTAAACCAATTTTCATAAACTCTTTTCAATGAGTCAGTTGAGTGTATTTACCAGTGAAAACTGACGTATTTTCCAAAGTCTAAGTGACAGGTACAAGTACGTAATAGGCTGGAAGCTGCTCAGGGCGTTAATAAGGAATCTTGCAAATTCTAGGCGTCTAAAGTCTGTTGAACAATACTTAAGATCCGCCTGTGGATCCTCTACTTTCCGTTGTAATAATTGATATTACATTATATTCGGATTGTAATATATTTATCTTTTGCTTCCGCTGTGCATTTATAAATTGTGTTGTTTGACTATGATGTTATCAACTACGTCACTATTCTCCCCACCGGGCCCACCGGTGACACGTGGAAATTCGGGGTGTGACAGGTTGGTATCAGAGCCAACATTGAGTGAATTAAACACTAGCCTTTTGTGTTTAATCTCAATGACACAATAGCACATTCCTTAACCTTCTGAGTCTAGACTTAACATAGGAAAACTCCCGATTCTAATCTGGAATTTATTGCTTCCAATTATTTTTTTTATTGGATACGTCGCCAAGCAAAGGAGCCGTAATTGGAGTTCTCCACACCCGGAGCCCCGAGATGCTGAGCTTCGTACCGCGGCTAAAATAAAACAAACATCCAAGGAGAAAGCATTCAGAAATAAGATGAAGAAGAAACTCCTTTTATTGAAGATCGTTTCCTTAAAAGTCTCTATAACGATATTTATCTTTTGGTCCCTCTGAGAACAACATCATTTCTTTTAAGTCCCTTTTTGGGCAATTCTATACCTCTTTCAAAATCATTGGGATGTTTTATCTAGATTTCATTTATATCATTATGTATGAATATAATATATGAAGTAAATTAAAATAACAATTCTGTTATAAGATCTACCATTATATTAAGATGGCAAAATCTAAAAAAGGACAAGACCTAGCTCAGGTGTCATTTAGGACAGAGCCAAGATGGTATCTCCATAATTAGATTCAGATCCATAATTAACGTCTCAACTTAGGATTGATCTGCGTTATGTTAAAAAGAGAATCTTAGGGGTGAAACCTAGCCACGTGTCGTCGCAGACATGGCCAAGATGGTAGAACCTGTCAAAAAGATTCCAAATTTATGTTAACATCTGAAAATATGTTAACATGCTAGGCAAATTGTGATGCAGTATAAATCACACAGGCTAAATTTGAAAATTGGGATTTATTTAAAAAAAAAATTCCCTGCAAGTAAAATAGCCATCCCTTAAGGATGAAGTGCCTACGGGTAATAAATTTAAAATTGGGATTTATTTAAAATTCCCTGTAAGTAAAATAATCATCCCTTAAGGATGAAGTGCCACGAGCTATAATACACTGTCCGATTGCGACATCGACAGTTGTGAATCTTTTGAGATTCCCTGTCCTAAGGGGGTGAGCTATGCTCAAAAGCCCTCTAGATGATAATCTGGTCGTCATGTCATTATTATGACCGCTGAATGACATTTGATTTAAATTAGGTACTAATCCTGTCGTTATGTCATTATTATGACCGCTGAATGACAGTTGATTTAAATTAAGTGCTAATCCTGCCGTCATGTCATCATTATGACCACTGAACGACAGTTGATTAAATTAATGACACTGATCATGGCGTCATGTCATTACTGTGACCGCTGAACGTATCATCAGTACAATGACTATATGTCTTAACATCTTACGAGATGTCAATTGATAGGCCCACGGGCCAGAAATTTTAACAAAGACAGTCGTAACCTATGACTCCCCGTCAGAAAAAGGTAATGAACTAGGTTCAAACCTCAAGGCTTTGATTCTCTGAAATCCTAGCTTATAATTTATAAATGTCCTTGTGACTAGGCCTTGGTGCCACCTCAATATCCGTAATGTTTTATAACTAGGGTAAATTGTAATGCCTCGATTCTCAGAAATCATGACTTATAAATTAAACTTGTCTTCTCGACTAGGCCATTTGTGCCATTACTATCTTATAAATTAGGATTCATGATAAAAATCCTGAATAAAATAAACATTATTCCTTTTCTGTTAAGTGTATGTATTAAAGGAGAATCTTAAAAGGTTTGACCTAGCTTGAATGTCATTGAAAACCTTGCTAAGATGGTAAAACCTGTTTAGAAGAGATTCAGATCCTGATTAACACTTGAAAACGTGTTAACACTCCCGACAACAGTGATGCGATAAAATCGCGATTGTCACCTTTATATTAGGAACTTCCAAACCCCTTAATTAGCCTATATGATCAATAGGAATCATGGCTAATAAACGTCGAACATGATATACACATCTAAACATCCACCTGGGATGTATACCTACGGGCAAAGATGCATACATGAAAACGATAGTTTTATTTCATAACTTCTTGTCAAGACAATGAATTATGAAATTTTCCGATCCAGAGGAATCATTGATTATGTATTAAAAATTTCCCTAGTGACAAGGCATCTGTGCCATCGAAAAGTCCTATGGAACAAGCCGTTGTGCTATATAAGATGTCGCTATGACATTGACAGTCGTGACTTATGTCCCCTGTCTAGTAAGTATAAAGGATTTATTCCATTTAAACGCCAAAGATGGTTTATTTAAAAAAAAATCTAGGCAAAACATGATCAAATAAACTAAATGCTATCTATTGGCCTATATGGTTTGTTTACACCATGGCTATTTAAATTATCAAGTTCGACAATTCCCTATAATTAAGTAAGCTATTACTTCATGGTTAGTTAGCCTTCAAAGCTTCACCATGACTGACTCCTCTGGGGCTCACAATCATCTAGTTAGTCAGAATGATGTACATTGACTAGCCTTTGTGGCAAAATAAATTATCTTTCAAAAGATGACGGTTGTAGTCTTTGACTCTCTGTCCAAAGGTGAAGAACTATGTTCGAACCTTAAGATCTCTGATCCAGTAAGATTGTGGCTTATATATTAATGCCTTATGTACCATATTTTGTATGTCCTTTGTGACAAGGCCTTCGGGCCTATGATTATTAATGTCCTTCATGACAAGCCTTCCAACTATCTAAAGATTGTCGTTATGACAAGGACAGTTGTGACATTGTGATCCCCAGTCAAAAGGTAATGGACTCGGTCCAAACCATAAACACAATTGATGGTCCTTTTTGACCTAGGCTAAATATAATTGACATACTTTCTAATAGCATACTATAAGGAAGTTATAAACCTAACAGCCATTATGGTTTAGTAATACCATGACTTTATAAATCATCCGTTACGATGATTCCATAATAACTTGCATCTAAGCATATGTTATTTTGGTGTTAGTACCAAAGCTCCAGAATGGAGGTTTCCGACGAAGCACACAGCAATGCAGCGGCTAAAAACAAGGATGCAAATATAAATATAAATGTTAATGGCACTACTCTTCAGGCCTTGATTAGCGCAGCAATTAGTGAAGTTGTGGATAAGGTCCTTGAGAACAAAAAGGAACCAAGTGTCACTCACTCAAAGATCCATACGGAAACGCATACATCAGCTCGTAAGGAGAGCTCCGTTCACTCTTCAGATGAAAAGAGCGAACCTCAGGAGATAGTACTCTATGATAAGCCCCGTTCAACTGAGGGCGGGTGCACCTACAAATATTTCGTCTCATGCAAACCCAGAGATTTCAATGGCGAAAAAGGAGCAATTGATGCTATGGAATGGCTTGAGGAAATGGAAACGGTTGTGGACATCAGCGATTGTGCTGATAAAGACGTAGTAAAATTTGTTTCACAATCTTTTAAAGGAGAGGCTCTTGTATGGTGGAAGGCCATGATGCAGTCCACGGGGAAAATTCCCCTATACCTTATGGGATGGTCCAAGTTTGCGGACCTTGTCAAAGAGAACTACTGTCCACAGCACGAAGTGGAAAAGGTGGAGTCAGATTTTCTGAATCTCACAATGAAAAACCTAAATTGTCAGCAATATGTTACCGACTTCAACTCCCTATCTAGACTAGTACCCTATTTAATCACCCCGGAACCAAAACGCATTGCGTGTTTCATCGGTGGTTTGGCACCAGAAATAAAAGGGGATGTTAAGGCTTCAAGGCCAACCAACTACAGATCAGCTGTAGATCTATCCTTGTCTCTCACTCTAGATGTAGTGAGACAAAAGTCGTTCATGAATGAAACTAATGACAAAAGACAAAGGGAGGAGGATAACTCTCAGAATCCTAAGAAGAGCAAATCCAAGCTCAACAATAACCAACAGGATTCCAACAAAAAGCCTACATGCAAAACCTGTAAAAGAAGACATTGGGGGCAGTGTCGATTAAGCCAAAAGATAAAGCAATGTGGCATCTGTAAAAGAACTGGCCACCAGTCCCACGAATGTAGGGACATGAAGGATGCAAACTGTTTCAGCTGTGGTGAAAAGGGGCACATCAGTACTAATTGCCCTAAGGCTGCCAAGAAAGGAGCAGCTAGGTCTGGAAAGGATAAGAAAGGAACCACCTGGACTACCGGTTGAATACCTGAGACAGTGCACATCGATAATAGCATTAGGTACGTCCTATACCATTTAGCATTGATAATGACTGCCAAGTATTTTTGCATTGATGCAAGGGATAATAAATCTTTAGCAAACCATAAGCTTAGCAAACTCTGGATTACATTCATAAGGACTCCATAAATTAAATATGAGGTATAACTTACCAGTGGAATCTTTAATGACCTCTATCCCATCCTCGGAGATAATCCTTTCATAAGAATCTGGAGTACTCTCCCCCAGAAAGAGTACGACAATATATACTAATTATTTTATTTTATTATTTTTCTCATTGTTTTCTATCGTCTGCGAATGCCAAACTATGTTTGATAAGAGTACCATATGAGGATTTGCGTATCCTAGTGTGTCCCATAGATTGCTTCAATGCCTGATCAGTATGGAGGTTTAATGCATGGGATCCCCGAAGATATTCCAATGGTCATATTGTACTAAAGTCGACTAGTAGTATTCAAAGGAGATATCCAATATAAAAATGTCCTTATAAGTGTCTCTACTTAGGGCATCCTTGTAATGGTAAAGGGAATATGTCATTTATCTGACACCGAAAGCGATAGATAAGCTAAAGCCTGAGAATGCAGAAATCTCTGGCATCTCTATGTGTCATAATTAGCTTCCTTATAAGAATTACCATGGTTACCTTCTGAAATGCAAGAGGATGTTAGGACAAACATCCCGCTTAGGGCTGCAGTTATTGTAAGAATCTTATATCTGTTATTACCATCGAAATAGGAGGAACTAAGAGCCAAATAAATAAGTTTTGGATAAGGTTTCGTAAAGCCAAATTCAAGGTTCTAAGAACTCCGATTTTTTTTTTGTAAATAAGAAAGACGGTTCATCTTGCTTATGCATTGATTACCGCAACCCTATTTAGGCAATAATTAGAAATCCCCAATTTGCTGCCAGGATCGTCGATTTATTCGACTAGCTGTAAAGAACAACTATTCTTTGAGATTAGTCAAGCAGTGATTGGAATAACCATATCGCCTTAAGATAAGCTTTTCGGTAATAGTTGTTATATAAGTATCAACGCTGCTCCTTTGAGAGACCTTGTATAGATAGATGTTAAACATCTATTGCTAGACAGAAAATTGGTAAGTCCAATTATCAGGATCTAAAAGTTGCCTTGGAAACAGCGAATAAGATCGAGCAAATCCATAACCATCTATAAGTTGCCAGTATTCGGCAGAGAATCAAGGATTCACGGTTGGCTGACAGACGGACAGAGTGAGCGTACCATCCAAGCATTGGAAGACATGCTTCGAGCATGTGTGATTAATTTAGGTGGCAGTTTGGATAACCACCTACCCTTGATAGAGTTCTCCTATAAAAATATCTACCATACTAGTATTAGGGCCGCGCCTTTTGAGGCCTTATACGGTAGGAAGTGTAGATCGCCTATATGTTGGGCAGAAGTTGGAGATGTCCAACTATCAGGACCAGAAATCGTTTTCAAGACGACAGACAAGATCGTTCAGATTCGCGATCGTTTGAAAGCTGCCAGGGATAGGCAGAAAAGTTAAGCGGATCCAAAGCGCAAAGATTTTCACTGCTATGTAGGTGATAAAGTGTTACTTAAGGTATCGCCCTGGGAGGGGGTGATGCGATTTGGTAAGAAAGGCAAGCTAAGCCCGAGGTACATAGGACCCTTCAGGATTGTCGAACGTATCGGGTCAGTTGCTTATAAGTTAAACTTGCCTGAAGAACTTAGCGCTATACCTAATGTGTCCGCATCTGTAATCTGAAGAAGTGTTTCGCTGACGAATCACTGATTATACCGCATACAGATATACACATAGATGAGAGTATGAAGTTCGTGGAAAAACCTTTGTCGATTGAGGATCGACAGGTAAAGAAGCTTCGAAGGAAGCATGCACCTATTGTCAAGGTCAAATGAGATACCCGTAGAGGTCCCGAATATACGTGGGAAGTGGAATCCACGATGAAAAAAAAATATCCCCATTTGTTTCAGTAAATCTCGAGGTCGAAATTTCTTTTAAGGGGGTGAGGATGTAACACCTCGAAAATTTCCGTCCAATAATGTCTTGACACGTGTCATAAGGTTCCGGTATGTGAAAACATACTTTAGAGGGACTAAAATTGACAAACAGTGAAAACTATGGAACGTAAGGGTCCAAAGTGTCAACAATGGATAAATAGACTCTATAATAACCCTACATAATGTTCATAACCTTAAACGGACGGTTCATGGATCATACGACGCGGAAATTGCACAAAAGTGAGGAATTACAAACTATAGGGGCCAAAAGTGTCAACATGTTGAATTTATACCTCTGAGTGAACTTTTGGCAGACCCGAAGAATTGTAATGCTAAAATATACTCACTAGAATATGTGGTAAAAATTTCATGAAGTTTCGATAACGTATGAGAAAGTTATGGCCAAAACCGTGCTTGAGGGGTTAAAAGCGTCAACGTCGAATTTCATGGCTTTTCGGTTGAGCGCAAAGTTATCCGAGGACATTACCATGTTGGTAAATGTCCCAAGGTTCTTAGAAACCAAGTTTGGGGGTTTACGAGTCAAAATAAGTAGCCAAAGCATCGCGTGCAAGGACAGGGACCAAAGCTGCCAAGTTTGAAACAATTTTGGGCCTGCAGACCCCAGGCGACCCGCCTGGGAATCCTTAGGCGGGCCGCGTGACCCCGCCAGCATCAGAATTTCGCGAAAATTGCAATTTGGGTCCGAATTTGAAGTGGTAAACAGCTCATATCACCTCCATTTTGCACCAATTAAATCCCTTGCATGCCTAGGCTACTGAGAAGCTCTCTATACATCTGAATTCCTCCATAAGTTGATCAAAAAGCTCATTTCTTTGGCACTTGCATTGTGATCAAGAACACCCAAAACTTGCAAAAGCTCTCAAGGCACTTCTGGAGCAAATCTGAACGACAAGGCCACCTCCTAGTGTTAACTAAGCTTCATTAGGACCTTTGTAAGCCTTCATAACATTCTATAATTCGTTCTTGCATTGATTAATTGTTAAAAGTCAAACCGTTGTTCTTATACTTTGACCTTTCGATTAAACGAGTTTTACTCTGTCATTTCTCAAATTGAAACCACTGATATGTTGGTATTTATGTGGGAAACAAACCCTCAAAAGGGTATTCTCTGATTCCCACTCTAAGCATGCTATTTGTCGAGTCAAAGTTATTTCTTAAAAGTCAACAGAAATCGTTTTTGCGAAATATAGCATAAATAGTAGTGTAGATGACATGCAATCAGTTTGATCATCAAAAATAACTTATAATGAATATAAGAATGTGTTTTACCATAATCAACTCGACAATCTTTAGTATAAACTCGGATCGGAACCGAAAGTCTTATAAAACGACTTTTTCGTTGACTCTCGATTCGGATCCATGCATGCATGTTTTAGATCTGTATTAGAGTTTATTTTTGACCATTTCATTTAAGTTTAACTCTCTGGAATTTTTACATCTTGAGTCTATGCTTAACCGATTCATATGCATGTTTCCGATTTATGCTTAAAGTTGACTATTTTGCCCTTTTTGATATAAAACGTGATTTTTGGAAAAGTGAAAGAGTAGAAATCTTTATTATTAATTTATAAACTTGAACCGAAAATTTGAGATCAGTTGGTGGTCCAGATTTTGAGTTATGGCCGATAGCGTAAAACTATATCTTTATGTTAAATAAACGGCGCATTTAGCGTATAGCCTATTTAAGGCCACTTTATGATATGAAACTTTTTACCCACTGATGTTTTATAATATTTTGGGATTTTTGAAGATTTTTATTTAATTTTTGGCTGATCGTTTCATAGATCGCTAAGCCGATTCGGTTAATGCCGGTGTTGACCATTTAAGCCATAAAATGAGTTTTATAAATCCTTTTGACCCCAAACCTTTTTCTACTGATTTTATTTGTTAAATAAATTTTGAGCCCTCTGGAAATATAAAAATCTCAGCTTTCTTTTAAAAACCCGGAAACGGCTCTAAATCGCATTTTTAGCGTTTTTAGCGCATAGTAAGCGTTATACTCATATTAAACATATAAGACTCATACCTACTGATGTATTTAGCATATTTTCATATAATAACAGTAAGTATAAGTCTTTGAACTCAGATTTCCAGTTTTGACATTTTTAGCCCTTGCGAAATTACTAAAATACCCCTACGGTGCATAGTTTGATTTTAAATAATAAGTTTTGTATACGGGTCATACCCTACTGTTATAATATGTCGAATTAAACATATTTACTGTATAAATCAGACCCGTAACTCAGATTTCCAATTTAACTCTTTTATAATCTTTTAAATGACCAAAATGCCCTTATGAGGCATAAATTGAGTTTAAATTTATTCGGGGCATAATAGAACATAACTTGCTGATATTATATCATATTTAAAGCATATTATCTCAGGGAACTTGCATATGATTCTTTTGCCTACCCGTAACGCTCTTTTAGCGCTCGGTTCGGTTTATGTAACTAGTTTGCATAAATTGACCGAAACGGGTCAAACGTTATCATTTTTGTCTCAAAATCCAGAATGTATTTAGTATACCCATATTATACAAGTATTCAAACTTGTCGGGTCTAAATCACGTTCTATCCGGTCTTCGCTTAATCGTGCGCTTGAACCGTATATTTCCTTAAAACTAACCGGTCTAAGCTTAGGCTTAATTAAAGACCCGTTAGTATTCTAATTGGTTATTTATACCATCGTTCCAGACTAGAGCCTTCCGGTAAAATTGTACCTACGCTTACTTAAGTGAATACGGCTGAGTTATTATAATTCTTGCTATTTAAGACAGGAGCTAGCTCAGGTAAATACTCTTAACTTATTTTCCTTATTACGGGCTTGGGATACGGTAATATAAATACCGCATGGTCAGGTATGGGATTCGAAGACCAATGTGTCGGGAAATTCAAATAACCTGTTTTAATTCGTATTGCTTGACTGAAACATTGGGGGTTAATGCGACCGTGTCCTGGATATCCTTGACTCATTAATTGCAATGGCCACGACCTAAGCACGGGGTGTAGGCATACACCTGACAGATGCTTTATGCTTATTATTTGATTATACCCAATATGGGATTCCCAATAGGGGAATAGTGGTGTGTCGGTTAATCTTGAACCGGCTTAGGACCGGGCCCCGTATGTAGAGCAAGTTATATAAAACTGATAACATGAGATATAGTTTGTCCCAAGTATAAAAGATTAATCTTGCCTTGTGCATCTTAATCAAGTGTCAAAATAGTTTTGTGCCTTGTGCGCCTAAACCAATTTTCATAAACTCTTTTCAATGAGTCAGTTGAGTGTATTTACCAGTGAAAACTGACGTATTTTCCAAAGTCTAAGTGACAGGTACAAGTACGTAATAGGCTGGAAGCTGCTCAGGGCGTTAATAAGGAATCTTGCAAATTCTAGGCGTCTAAAGTCTGTTGAACAATACTTAAGATCCGCCTGTGGATCCTCTACTTTCCGTTGTAATAATTGATATTACATTATATTCGGATTGTAATATATTTATCTTTTGCTTCCGCTGTGCATTTATAAATTGTGTTGTTTGACTATGATGTTATCAACTACGTCACTATTCTCCCCACCGGGCCCACCGGTGACACGTGGAAATTCGGGGTGTGACAATTACGTAAAAAGGTGTAAGCTTTACTTACCTCGCATCCAAGCAATGTTTTTCTTTTCGTACTTGCTCCGTTTGGCCCGCTTCCTCCCAAGCCTCCATCTAGCTTGTCAAGAGTCAAACTATCATCATAATTCTTAAGACGGTTAGTTTAGTCACTATTAGCTACGACTATTCTGTCTTACTAATTTTATGTCGAATCTACCATTCGACTTCATCATTGGTTAGTTTAACTTCCTAAAATAACTACCGTTATTCACTTATTCTTATGACAAGTACCATTTAAATTAAATCAACATCATGATTAGAACTCATATTACCCCATATCATACGGGATAAATCGAGTTTGGCAATCATGCGTTTCATTCAAAATTTTAACATATGAATATTCGTTTAGGCATTTTAACAAACACCTTGTGGGCATATTCTATAAAATCAACAATCAATTTTCATAACTAGTTATTTGCCCAAATTTTAACATCATTCACAAGTTCTTATGTCTAGCATGCATAACCACACCTAGACTTACTTCATGGAAATCGAATAACACCAAATTGATTATCATAAATCTAGTGTTCATCATCTTCCCACAAAACCCATTTAGCACTTACATAGATGATTATAAATTTCATATTTTATATCATCAATTCACCATGTTTCTCAATCATAATTCGTTCCTAAGCATGGATTCAACATAGTATCATCCATACATTCAATATTCTAGCAATAATTTCGTTTTTAAGTTTTCATCAAAAATTCGAGATGAAACCGAATGAAGAAATTCGACATACCTTGTGATCCCCATGCTTAGGTGATCACGAATTCGTGTTCATGCATCGACTTTGGGCTATAATCAACCTTCAATTTGATGAATTGGATATAGTTAGGGTTTTGGCTCCTTGGAGCCCTTCTCCTGGTCGCACACGAACACACTGGGTGTGTGTGTGTTTTTTTTATTTTAATTAATTAACCTTTAGGTTATCCCACCTTTGGCCCCTCAAGTTTTGTTCATTAGTAAGTAGGCTACAACCTACTTATTTTTAACAATGTTTTGTCTTGTTAACTAGGTTAAACTTTTCTAGTTTAACTTAGTGAGTTCGGGGTAGTCATAACCCGTTTCATTTTTAAGTCCCGTTAACTCGGACCTTTCATAAACTTTATTTCCTCAAAACTTTTATTCTCTTTTTTTATTTAATATTAGGTTTAATTATTTAAATCCTAATATTTACCGGGTTAATTTTACCACTAACAGTATTTTACCCGTCTTTTAGTATTTATGGGGTTTGATTACCAAACCCATTTTCTGGGTGTTACAAAAAGGAGGATTGATTGCTTGGCAAGCTTATGGTAGAAGAAAGTTCAATGCTGCTCTCGAGTGATTCACTAAAAATACACCTTCGGCCGAGTGTTGGGTGATCCCCCGTGAGGTATGTGAACTTGTATATAAATGGAATTTTAAAAAGGCATGTTATGCCCTAATAAGTAATTTATCTTATGAAACGTTTTTAATAAATCATGATGAGTAGGTTTGTAAATAAATAAAAGTAAAACTTAATAAAGAATCTTGGAAATCCCGACACTCTATGACAAGCCCAAAAACCTTCTCTTCTACCCATTCCATTTGGGAGTGAAAAAAAAGCCACGTTATAAAGAGTTTTGCTTGAGGACAAGCAAAGATTCAAGTGTGGGGGTATTTGATGTGCACAAAATGCAACATATAAATTACATCAATTGTGGCATAAAACTAACCCTTTTTAGTACTAATATTGGAAAAAGTGTGCTTTTGTCTTCCTTTTGTATTTTCAGGATTAAATGAGCTCAAATAGACAAAAGAAGCAAAAAGGCAGCTAAATCTAACATAAATACAAGAAAAGGAGCAAACGTGGCATGCCCGACCTCCCGACAGCATCTTCCCAAGCAAAACAAGAAGGCAGAAGACTGAACACGCCCCGTGCTCAGTGAGCACAGAGGCGTGCCCAAGTGTCAGCAGAAAAGACAAAGTGGTAGAAGCTTCTATCGCCCACCACGGGGCCGTGCTCAGCGGACACGGGGCCGTGGTTAACTATAAGATTCGCGGAATCCAGGCAAATCTTGATAGTACAGATATGCTTCTGCACACGGGGTCGTGCTCAGCGGACACGGGGGCGTAGTCAACTAATGCAGAAAACTGCATTTAATGAAGAAAGAGAGGAGGATGGACACGGGGCCGTGTCCAGCGGACACGGTGCCGTGCCCGAGCTTCTGTTCAGCCTATAAATAGGAGTGCTTGGAGCTCTTGCAACTCATCCCTTAGCACACCATCTCTCTCACACTTCACCCACCACCCACCACCATCACAACACCATCATCCACCACCATCATCCATTGTTCATCATAGAGTGTGTGAGTCGTCTCGGGATCCAAGATTGATCGTAAGAGTTCTTGACAATCAAAGGCCATGTTTGCCTAAGTCTCTTACATCACTTGGTGAAGACAAGTGTTTAGTGTAATACTTTTTATTTTTAATCTTTTGCACTTTTTAATTGGTTTTGTATTAATGACTTTAATTACTAGTTTCTTATGTTGAAGGTGATTCTTCCTTATCGTTTGTCCGTGGTGTCTTGGCATTATTTTACTGTCTATATAAAATAAAAGATTTTCACTATTCATATCTCCACGGTCTATATGGAGGTATGTTGGCTACCTGGTCGGGGTTAAGGGAACGGTTTGGTAAGAGTCTTGCCATTGTTCAGTGTATAGATCCTGCAAAGGACCTGGGTCAAATTTAGTAGGACCTCCTTCAACACCCAACGGTATTGGATGGCGGGGGTCCAAACTCTTTGATCCCCTCATAAGTTAAACTACTATTAAAACTTTAACCCGGCTACTTAGGACTGTATCCTTGCTGACTCAGACTACTTAGCCGAGGGTAACGTCGTCTTCAAAAGAGGGGCTACCACATTATGCATTAATAACTTAATTAATTATCTTTCAATAATCCGACCCTTTAGGATTGTATCCTTGCTGACTCAAACTACTGGGTTGAGGGTAACGTCGCCTTCAAAAGAGGGGCCTACTACAATAACTAAGATTAAACAAGTGCAAAAGTGCGAAAATAATCAAAGGTTACACTACACACGAGTCGGATCTAAGTGATTCATCTTGTCTATCTGTTTTTATTTTTTATTTTATTTTCAGCATTTTAGTTAGTTTTATTTTTCTAGTTTAAAAACCTTTTTCTAACATTTTGATTTGATTAGACGTTGAGGATAAACCGGTACTAAAAGCTCTTGTATCCTTGGACGACCTCGGTATCTTACCAACACTATACTACGTCCACGATGGGTGCACTTGCCCATATGTGTGTTTAGTGTTAGTGAATATCGTGTTTATAAATTTAAAACTTGACTAAAAATTGTAAAAAGGGCTTAAAATATACACCTAAAATATATAACACTTCACACGCATCACTAGTCCTGTGAGCCTACAAGATTCTAGGGAGTTCATCGACCCAGCCGCGTCTGGCTGTTCCCAACCGTGTCTTTATACCTTTGACTAAACTTTTATTGATGCTCTCGACCTGGCCATTCCCTTGCGGATGTGCTACGGAGGAGAAGATGTGTTCAATGTTTAGTTCTTTTAGCCATATTTGGAAATCTTCGGCCGCGAAGTTGGTGCCGTTGTCGGTAAGTATGCACATTGGTATACCGAAACGGCAAACAAATTTCCTTGTTATCATAGCGGTGGTAGAGGCTAGCGGTTTTGCTTCTACCCATTTGGTGAAGTAGTCAACAGCCACTACGATAAACTTCACCGTAGCTGGTGCGTCTGGAAATGGCGCCACCACATCGATTGCCCATTTTTTAAATGGCCACGCGGTGATGACGGGGATCAGGTTGTTCTTGGGGCGCAAGGTTTTAGGAGAATGCCGCTGACAGTTGAAACACTTGCGTAAGACCTTGACCGCGTCCAGGTGCATGTCGGGCCAGTAGTACCCGACATTCATGATTTTGGCCACCACCATGCGTGGGCCTGCGTGTATGCCACATATTTCTTCGTGTATCTCTCTGATTAGGTGTGTGGGCCTGCGTGTATGCCACATATTCCTGTGTGGGCCGGTCGTCTTGCCGCCTTGCGCGGATTTCCACGTCCTCCATTAATCATATGGGTTGAGGCCACATACATGGTCCTTTTACCCATTGAGGTGCCCTCGTTGTGTGGGGTGATGCGCTTGATTTGCTTTTGCGCAGCTGGCAACAAATGTTGCAGCTTTCCCTCTTTCATGGCTCGCTCAATCTCCAGTCGGAGACTTATGCAGTTGTTGGTTGTGTGGCCCGAGTCCTTGTGATACTCACAGTAAAGTGTGAGGTCCTAGTTCTTTTTGGACTTCATTGGTTGAGCCGGTCGCAAAAATTGTGCGTCCGTGAGGAGGACGTCAATTGGCGACTGATTGATCTCGGTCCAGTTACGGTCCCGAGATTCCTTCTTGGATGCCCGATTGTCGCATTGGGCATTGATCGTTGCTCTTTCGTCGGGCTGGTGACTCCGCGGGACGTATGGTTTGGAATCGTTGCCACGATTCCATGTGTCCCGGTTGCGCTTGTTATTGCGCTTGGAGTCTTGGCGGAAGAATTGGCCTTCTGCTTGGGGCTGTGCCTTGACGGTGTGCGGTTTGAGGGACCGCTGGGTTTGGGCGTACGTCTTGACCGCGGCCATGACGTCGTCCCAACTTTCTGGCAAGCCCTCCTTGCCTGAGATGGTCATAACCATATCATCGTCTTTAACGGCCCGAATGAAATGGTTGCGTGCCATTTGATCTACAACGCCGCCGATCTCGAGGCATTCTTTATTGTAGCGGACGACGAACGACTCCAGAGTTTCGTTATCTCCACGCCAGATATTAATGACGTCCACGTAATCTCGTTTGTGACATCGTTGTTGGCTGAAGTGTGTAAGGAATCTTGCTTGCAGATCTTCAAATGAGGCTAGTGATCCCACTAGCAAAGAATCGAACCAAGCCCTCGCCAGACAGTGAGGGTCTGGGGGAAAAAATGACACCAAGTGGACTCGTCCCACTTGCCATTGCACCTCGCGCCGGTAAAAATGTTCATGTAGTCGTCCGGGTCGGACGAACCATTGTATTTCCCAATTGTTAGTGGAAATTTAGTCGTTGTGACATCGCCGTAGGCAATCTCTAGTGAAAACTTGGAGGTTTGGGCCGCGGATTTTGGTTTGTAGGCCTGGGTTTGGTTGCGCTTAGCAGCGCGGAGGTATGTAGTGCGGGGTTCCGTGAGATGAACGTAATTGTGTCCTCCTGGTTGGCTGTTAGTTGCATGGGATTCCCCGCAATATGTATGGTCGTCTGGGTCGGTACGACCATACCCTTCGTTGTGGGATTGAGGTCCCAGACGGCTATGGATGCCGTAACCGCGATGGGCTGTAGACTGCCGTCTAGTTTCGCAATGAGGGCCTAGGCGACTCTGTATAGGGCCCCTACGGCGGGACCCATATGAGAAATCATCCTCATCAAGCATGCGGACGTCGCAGTAAGGGGAGCCGCGGTCTTCGTGCCTACTGCGAGAGGCTGGGTGTGTGAGGACCCTGCCGTCGTATTGCAAGATACGACCCGCAGATGTATGTGGTGCGGGGGTGGGGCCGCCGTGAATTTGTGCTTCAGCGCAAGCTTTATTGTATGCTGCGGCCAGCATAGTTTGTTGTTGGAAATACCAGGCATGAAGGTCCATGCCTGGAGGTATCACAGAAACATACTGTGAAAGATATGGTGTGAATGCGGGGGGAGTGCCCCCTGCTGCAGATGTGCCTATGTGGCCAATATTTTGGGCTGGGGGAGCAGTCCCCGCAGGCCCTGGGTTTGCGGGGTTTAGACTTTCCCCGGTAGTATTATTTGAACGATCAGATATGATCTCAAGAAAGAAAGAGATGTGAAAAAAGTGCTAAGAGTAGCGGTGGGCGCCAATGATAAAACAGTGGTTAACCAAGAGAGGTTAATTCACTGGACTCGTCAAGTATGGTTAATCCCTTCTTTCCGAAGATCGATGGCTGGACCGTGAGCTGGGCTGTCTCCTGCACAAGGAAAACACACCGTGACTCGTAACAAGGAGGAAGGGGTGGGGGGTGCTCCTTGTTACCACTCTACGGCGTAGTAGTAGTAGTAGTGGTAGTAGTGGTAGTAGTGGTAGTAGTGGTAGTAGTGGTAGTAGTGGTAGTAGTGGTAGTAGTGGTAGTAGTGGTAGTAGTGGTAGTAGTGGTAGTAGTGGTAGTAGTGGTAGTAGTGGTGGTAGTAGTGGTGGTAGTGGTGGTGGTAGTGGTGGTGGTAGTGGTGGTGGTAGTGGTGGTGGTAGTGGTGGTGGTAGTGGTGGTGGTGGTGGTGGTGGTAGTAGTGGTGGTAGTAGTAGTAGTGGTAGTGGTAGTGGTAGTGGTAGTGGTAGTAGTGGTAGTGGTAGTAGTGGTAGTGGTAGTGGTAGTGGTAGTGGTAGTGGTAGTGGTAGTGGTAGTGGTAGTGGTAGTGGTAGTAGTGGTGGTAGTGGTGGTAGTGGTGGTAGTGGTAGTGGTGGTAGTGGTGGTAGTGGTAGTAGTGGTAGTGGTGGTGGTGGTGGTAGTGGTGGTGGTAGTGGTGGTGGTAGTGGTGGTGGTAGTGGTGGTGGTGGTGGTGGTGGTGGTGGTGGTGGTGGTGGTGGTGGTGGTGGTGGTGGTGGTGGTGGTGGTGGTAGTGGTGGTGGTAGTGGTGGTGGTAGTGGTGGTGGTAGTGGTGGTGGTAGTGGTGGTGGTAGTGGTGGTGGTAGTGGTGGTGGTAGTGGTGGTGGTAGTGGTAGTGGTAGTGGTAGTGGTAGTGGTAGTGGTAGTGGTAGTGGTAGTGGTAGTGGTAGTGGTAGTGGTAGTGGTAGTGGTAGTGGTAGTGGTAGTGGTAGTGGTAGTGGTAGTGGTAGTGGTAGTGGTAGTGGTAGTGGTAGTGGTAGTGGTAGTGGTAGTGGTAGTGGTAGGGGTAGTGGTAGTGGTAGTGGTAGTGGTAGTGGTAGTGGTAGTGGTAGTGGTAGTGGTAGTGGTAGTGGTAGTGGTAGTGGTAGTGGTAGTGGTAGTGGTAGTGGTAGTAGTAGTAGTAGTAGTAGTAGTAGTAGTAGTAGTAGTAGTAGTAGTAGTAGTAGTGAGAGAGTTGAGAAGCGATACCTCAAACCTGGTTTGGGATGGGTATTTATAGCCGAGGAGTGAAGGAGGGTGGTTGAGTTGACAGACTGACGACGCGCCGCCCTTATGCAGGTGTGTCAGGCTTGTCGGCTGTGGAGGTGAAGCCACGTCCTACTGCGGTGTCAGTCTGTTGCTTACGTATGGGTTGATAGGCGACTGTCATTGGTGCCACTTGCACTGCAGTGTCAGTCCCACTTGCCTCGTGGGAAGGATGCAGTGCCGCGCCGCATCGCTGCCTGTGGTAACTGTTGTTGTTTCCGCGTTCCCACTCTGGCGAAGACTGCAGGATGCGTTGCTAGGCCGCATCGCCACTTATGGTGACTGTTACTGTTGTCTAGATCCCTTGTCGTGACGAAAGTGTTCGTAGGATGCGGTGCTAGGCCGCATCGCTATGCGTACACCCGTTTTCATACACAAGGTAAGTCTTCTTCCATCGCTTGACCGATTGTATTCGACAGCTGTGTTCGCGCGTGCCCGCACGGACACAGATAAGTTCTTGCTGGTGGGGGTTTTTGATAAGGGTAATGGTTACTCGCGGTCGTGCTGACGCGAGATCTGGGACCATACCCCTTCAATAGTATAGATTATTACTTTTTTTTTTGAACGGCAAATTTGGATCACTGACGGACCACTGGAGTATCATCGTGCCACCAGCGGAACCACCCGATCATATCAATCTCCACTAGGCATAATGCCTATACACCAATTCAGGAGGAAACCCAATAGTTATGGGAAAACCCCTTTGTAGAAATCGACCCCATGACCTATTGATCCTAAAGCTTTATCCAACCCCTAAGATGCCACTAAACTAGTACATGAGTAGTATAGATTATTACTACCACTACTTTAACTTTCACATTTTATTTAATATCTCACAATTAATGACTCAACTTCATTAAATTTCAATCTAACATCATTGAACCCAGCTATGATATTATATTCTTGTCCATTCAATATTGTATTATGTAGTATATATAGAGAATTAATAGCTATTTGGGCTATGGTCTAGTGGTAACTCTTTGGTGTTTGGGGGTAGATGCCAGGGTTCGATCATGATGGAAGGGTAGGAAGAGTTTTAAGAGATGTGTAAGGTTGGCCGATAAAAAAAAAGTATGGTATGTTAATGATTAGTTTATTAATTCATACATTTATGAAAATTTTATTATAAACTAAAGCTATATGCATTGCATATACATAAAGTCAAACCGGAATAACACTTGCGATAATGTTTCGTATAATCAATCATACATAAACAACTAAAAAATGAAAGTCATGCTGATTATTTTTAAAACATAATTAATTAGCACCTTATTAGTTAGTCTAAACGGGGTGACGAAACAAAATAAACAAGATAAAAAGGTAATTGAATAGAAGACTTAACTATACATTACTACCACCGGTGGTTTACTCATTTCGACAGTGATGCATATTTATTGAAAATTATACCACTAGCCGCAGTTTTTACAAATGATTACATCATATGTATTAAACTATTTGTAGAATTAATTACAAAATTAGTACTTAGGCCAATCGGTATTGGCTCACGCCTCTTGCCACCTCACCTTAGTAGCGCCCAATTACCGTTGTGAAAGCGTTATGGAGGGCGCCATATGAGGCTTTGCCATCAGCACAGCGAGCATCAAATGGATGGTTTGTAGGGCCCACTTAATTCTCATAATTAGATTTATTTCTTTCTTTCTTATTTTTTATATAGTTTTAAAAGGGCTTTATTCTACACCGTGTAAATAAAAATAAAACCTTAGTTTACGTATTGTTTACATGACGCTGGTGTTACGTAATAAAGTCCTTAATGACTTTATTCAACACTATACAAGCTTAGTATATGAGTTTTACTGCTTGTGAATCATTTATAATAGTTGATACCATTGACATAATTTTCAATAAACATGCATAAGAAGAATAAAATGGGTAAACTGAATATACTAAGGCTAGTGGGTGTAGTATAAAGCGTCTATGGGTTTTATCACGCGTCATGTAGGCTCCATGTCATATAGAAGGCTTTAAAGGCTTTCCCTTTTAACTTGCATACAATGAGATAAAGCCTCTTACATATTAATAAACAAGAAAAAATGTAATTTGGCTATCGAAAAATGTGCAACCTTTAATGCCTATTAAAGGCATAACGAGGACAATGTCGCTCAGGAACTGGGCTAAGGGCGTTAGCGCTGATAATGTGACCAGAGGTGGTATACAACACCCCTGGACTAAGTGTAGATGATAAATTCTAGATAAAAAACACCCTAACTTAAGCAGGTAAAACCCTACAAAACCACCGGCTATTCCCGGTCACCTCTCCCATTCTCCCACCTATATATATTAACCCCAAATACCACACACCACATATTCTCATATTAACAACTTACATCTCCCAACATGAAGAGCATCACCTTACGTCATCATTCCGGCGACGCCTCCACCACCGGAAAAACCAAACGTCTCGCCACCGGCGTGATGCAATCAATCACAACTCTATTAATCCTCTGCGCCAGACGAGCAGTTATCGCTTCTCGAAAGCTAAAAAACAACTCACGTGATTCTCCGGTGATCCAACGGCCAAAAAAGCTGATCGCCAACATCAGCAACAAGGCGATCACGATGCGCCACCGCAAACGAAGAACCGGCGGAGACGACAGCGGTGGTGGTTTTGAACACGACGGTTTATGGCAACGGGAGATTCTGATGGGAGATAAATGTCAGCCGTTGGATTTTTCCGGTGTGATTTATTATGATCGAGATGGAAAGCGGACGGATGAGTTTCCCATGCGTTCTCCACGTGCCAGTCCGCTTCCGGGTTACGTGGCGAAGTTTGATTGGGTGCCTCCAGTTGATCGGTAATTAGGTTAATTGATTGATAGGAAGTGTTATCAAATTACTGGTTTGGTGATGTGGTTTTGGATGTTGTTATATGAAATACTACTCTTAATTTTCATAAAGTTTTTGTTATGTTTTAGGGTGATTTTGTGGGTTTTTTTTTTTTTTTTTTTTTCTGTAGTTTTTAGGTATGATGAGTGATCGGAATTTTAGTAGAATTATATCGTTTGGGATTTAATTTCCTTTTGGTAATAAATATATGCTGGTCGTTCTAGCAATTATTATTGTTATTATTTTTTTGGTAAATAAGAGGTAAAGTTTGTTGTTAAGGAATTTCCAAAAGTAGAGAGTTCTAAAGGTTGTTGAACTTTAATGTGCGTGTATAATAATTGAGTAATTACAAAGTTTTTTTTTAACATATAGAAAGTTTTTGAAGTTTGAAACTCTTGGTTAATTTAATCAATGGTTGAGATGTAATTATGCAAATTAATGGTTCGGAGTCCGTCCGTTCTTTAAGTTTGTATCACATTACAATAGATGTACTATAACTTTAATAATTATGGTCATAATATTTTATTTGTAAAAATCATTACATTCTACGTCCTTTAAAACTAACATAATTAAATTTTTAGTTAAGTCTATTCACTTATGGGTATTCTGGTCATTTCATGTTTTTATTTAAAATATTTCTTAACAAATAAAACCAAAAAAAGAATATATATATATATACGAATATTTCATGTTTTTATTTTCATGAATTCGAGTATTTGATTACTGCAACAAGAAAAGACCATCGATGTGTTGTGTGTATAACGTGCGTAATTATAAACGTAGGTTGTATAATGAAGATAGGTTACTTTCGTAGTTATTATATTATATTATATTATATATATATATATAAAAAATCAACTGCTTAGCATTTGGGGATGAACCCATTAGGAAAATTGATGAATGGCGCAATGGTTAAGTTGTCCCCTTCTAGAGTTGAGATAACAAGTTCGAATCTTTTTTGTAGCTTTTTTTTATTGTTTTTTTGAATTATCCTTACACCCATCTGAAACCAGGTAATGAGTTCCAACTTTTACATAACTTAGACATCTCTTTTTTTTGGACTTTTGCTTTTCGAATTAGTTATGTATCTTATGAACTTAATGGCAAATGGATTGTTAGTAGTGTAAGCTTTGTTCTTTCAAGTTGCCACAGAATTCTTATTCAGTTATCTCAACCCAAAGATCATGTACAATTAAAATACATAGTGGTACAAACAGAGGAAATTGTTGTTTTATTCAAGAAGATTGTATCTATTCTTGATGATGGTTAAAGCCATTCATGATTAAGAAAATTCAAGAAAGCTCAGAACTTGATTCTCCTAAACATACTTCAGGATAACCCCACGATTTAAGAACCACCACTAAGTTGCACCGACCCGAAATTTTTACGTCCGGTTATATGAAATTTACCCGACCAGAACCGTCGAGCCGACCCGAGTTTTTTACGTCCGGTTATATGAATTAGAGCATCTAAAAACAATGAACCCACTGGAAAAAAATCCTGGATCCGCCACTGCTGCCGCTTCGGGAATTATTGTACAAACCGGCAGACAAACAAAATGGTGGTAATTAGTTACTTGGTTGCGCAATTATATATACCATTCGGAAGAAAAACCGGCAATGATATTGGTAGTCGTTTTTATCTCGTTTGATTGCTATACTAAGTGCCGTTATCATACTTGTACCGTAACGAATCGAACTGATACCAACCAAAAGACCGCCGCAAAGCGCAGAAATCTTACTAGTTTATTATAAGTTGTCTAATTGTTTATGCACAATGCGTAGTACGTAATTAGTTATATATGGTTATTACGCAATTATATATAGTGTGCATGGTTTATGCACAATTATGTAATATTTGAGTGTAATTTTGGTGCGGACAAATTCACCCTCGTTCGGGTATACTTAACGTTTTCTGATGCCTTCTTACACTTATTAGGTTAACTCATATAACTGTGTATGTGTGTGGAAAAGTCGTTGGTCATAAGTTGAAGTCAAATAAAAATACGGAGAAGTTTACGTGGGGCCACAAGAATACTCATTGTAGCACGGATGACTTGTTCAAATTCAAAAAGAAAGCATAATTTCCTTGCAAAATGAATGATACATACTTTAAAGAGTTGGTCGACGCATAAATCCTATATGCTAGTTAATTTAGCTAACACATAAAAAGTGTTATTAATATGTGACTGTTTAATTGTAACATTGTTTTAAGACAAAGAAAACTATAATATTCATTCTTCCACTTTTAGTTTGGTGACTTAACATCGTTCCGTGGGAATTTAAAAATGACCATTTGTAAACCTACAACCGAGAATTTCATACAACCTTAAGCCACATAAATCGCGTGTCAAAGGTTGTGTTTGTTTTGTGCGTAAGAGTTGGGAAATGGTATTTAAAAAACATTTTTTCCAACTTATTACATTCCACTTCTTTATAGTTTCTTATTAGATAATGGTATGAAATCCTGAATGTTTATAGTTTCTTATTCGGTAGTGGTATAGCAGTTCCAATTTCTCAATGGTCAATTTTCAAGTTCAATCATTCAACGTTAGAGTTTCAAGTGGTTAATAATGGTTTCAAGTTCAATCATTCAACATTAGAGTTTCAAGTGGTTAATAGTGGATTTGGGAATGCATCTTGCCTTGACTCCAGTCGTACCCCAATTGCATCTCTTGAGTTTCTATTCTATAACTGGTGGAACTTGAACGAAAAATCAATAGAGGCCGGACTTTTAAAATCCAAATCAAGGGGGGCTCGGCTCTTAGAAATCCAATATTTTACTCTAAAACACAATATTTCAAAAATTTACGAAAAATTAACTTAGAGTAAAAAATCGGTGGACACCGGGGCAACAAAAAGCTTCGCCCTTGCATGCAATGTAAACCCATTAAAAAAATCTAATATGATTAGCATACTTCTAATTTTTTGTAACACTTTTATATTATAATTTTATTTAACTGGCTTAATTCTGAATCGACTCGTACGAACTCAAAACAAATTGAGCATTGATGAATTAATTGCAAAGCAGGGGTAATTTATTTTTAGAGTAAAATGCACGGATAGTCTCTGTGGTTTTGTAAAATAACACCTATAGTCCCCAAGTTTTGGAAATTACACCGATGCTCCCTGTGGTTTGATAGTTTGTTATTCTGATAGTCCCTAGAATGGATGACGGTTAGTTTTCCCTGTTAAGTGGATGTGAAATGACAAATTTACCATTCATCTTCTTCACTCTATAAAAACAAAACAACTCCACCCTAACCCCACCCACCCCCACCTTTAATGGTGGTGGAAACAGAAAGATTAACAAAATCCAAACATGAATTCATGTTAGTTTTGTTATATACTATCCATTATGTACCTCAAAGATGGCATCCGGAGAAGATGAAAGGACTTGACACTCTAAATCTTTAATGGCAATATCTTTGGTCCCTTTGTATGTTACAACAGTGATCGTCTTTGACCACATTGAAAACTCGGTTTCCCACAAGGAAAGAGCACTGGAAGAAGCTATTATTAGAATAGGCTTATGTCATCCAGCAATGATGATACAAAAGAGACCACCTTAACTAGCCGGTCCTGCAACATTTATGTAATCGCTTGTTTGCGAAAAAACGATAATAATGAATGAATAATCCAAGAATTTCACCTGCCCATCAAAGAAAACAGTGTTTTGACCTCTGTTCTGATAATCACGAAGCTTGTTAACATAAGGAAGAACGTGATTAATGGTGGGGGGAGACGGAGAGAAAGGCGGGGGTGGGTGGGGTTGTTTTGTTTTATAGAGTGGAGAAGATGAAGGGTAAATTTGTCATTTCACATCCACTTAACGGAGAAAACTAACCATCATCCACTCCAGGGACTATCCGAGTAACAAACTGCCAAACCACAGGGAGCACCGGTGTAATTTCCAAAAGTTGGGGACTATAGATGTTATTTTGCAAAACCACGGGGACTATCCGTGCATTTTACTCTTATTTTTATATATATTATATATTAAAGTTAATGTATAAAAGACTTGTTTCTTGTACTCATGTGCATATAAGACTTGTACTTTGTGTGTAAATGACCAAATTACCCTCATATTTAACAGAATTGGTTGACGGTGTTAGAAATTTGGACTCAAATGGTTAAAAAAAGTGGTTATAGGGACCCAAAACGTTAAACATTTTAATTTTAGACTCAAGTGGTTAAAACCTATAAATACAACGACTCAAATAGTAATTTAACCTCAAATTTTTTTTTTTTATTTCACACAGTAATGATAACTTTAATTAAGGTATGTTTTTTCAACGGAATCTAGTAGTACCGTGATTAAAATACATTAAATAAAACCCTAGCTTTTGTATAATGTTTATATTAAAATTAAAATCTACATCTATACCTTCATAACGGTCAACTTATTGTTCGAGGATACTGAAGGGCTGTCAAAAGCAAGTAGCAAACTTCTGAACGAATCAACGAGTCAAATTTTAATCTTTCCAAAAGTCACAAGCCTTCGAGAAGCTTCAAATCCATTTTGAAATCAAACAGATACTGTTAGCAAGATATTTTGTTGAAAATATAAAACAAAGGAAAAATGGATTATAATAATCCAAAGAATTAAAAGTGTTCTGTTTTGTACACTTTTGTTATGTTATTTCAGACAAAATTTTAAAATTGTATTATTTCCTCCCTAACATTTATTTCAGTCTAAAAAATTTAACTCATTTAAAAAAACTCTTAGCTTAGTTATCTCAGAGACAAAAATGGCACATTACTTCAAGAATCTTTTATTTTAAATTTATTATTATTATTATTATTATTATTATTATTATTATTATTATTATTATTATAGGGGTAAGACCTGTGTGCAAACACGGGTGGGTTTTAGAAAAAACCATGCATAACACATTTTATTAGAAAATAAAAAAATAATTAGTGCAGACTTACAAAATTGATATAAACTAATGGTCAACAGGTTTAGTCAATAGGAGTACGATTATGTTGATAACCTAACCATTGTTGTCTATCGACAGTTAAAATCCTATGTTGCTTTCCAACAGACGTTTGCTAACAACTGTCATCCATTATCTCCAACAGAGGTTGCCACACTGATAGATGCTAAGTATCAGATGTTAGTCAACCCATGTTAAAATGGTTAGTCAACATAAGTTAAAAGGGTTAGTCAACCGATGTTAAGAGAATAATGCTATGAACGATGAATTTGGTGCTCTCATTAAAAATGAGACCTGTGAACTTGTTACTAAAACACCAGATATTAGATAGTGATATCTGGTTGAAAGTATGTGCAAACAGGTTGTTTTTAGAAAACAATTCATACCACATTTTATTAAACAACAAATCACTATATATTTTTAGAAGGGAATTACTTTCCCGAATGTTCATATCTGTTGGAAACGTGCTTATTAAACTTCGATACAGAAGTTGTAAAACATCAAACGAATATACTAACAAACTTAAAATCGTTACTTTGAAAAAAAAATATATGTAATACAACTTGACTTTCAACAAACATTAACTACGATCAGATGATCACCTGCCTCAACAACTTTCACCAAGAAGTCTGCGGTTGACCATGTGCTAGCTTAAGCACTGATATTAGCCTAAGCACATGGTCACCAGCCTAACAAACTCCTAACATCTGCTATTAGCCTAAGCACTGTTACACTGATAACCTCTGTTGAGCAACATTTGTTGAATATCATTTGTTGGTCTTTAACATCTGTTGAGCCATAGCAGACCTTTGCTTCTTCAGACTTTGTCTTCATCAGCAGAGGATCACTTTGGCAGACCTTTTGATCAGCAGACTTTATCTTCAAGCAGATGTTCTCTTTTGGCAGACTTTGGCTTTGGCAGACCTTTGGAGTAGCAGATGTTGAATCTTCGTCATTGGGAGGAGCAGATCCATATCCTGTTCGCTGGTGATCCATATCCTGTTCGCAAACAAACAAACAGTTTTATGGCAAGATAGTGATTATGGAGAACAGAACAATTGCATCAGAAGATGTAATCTGGCAAAACCAGAGGAAATTTAGCAACTTCAACCTCAAATGGGCCTGCTTTTGGATCTCCCAATTATACAAACAGATTATAGCAAAATAGACTGATAACTTCAACTTCTCTCTTTCTATCTCTATCCTAATTTTTAAACAAATATGCATAACCGCAAAAAAACAACAAACTTACAAACTATACACTATAATATAAATCAATCTGAATACTTAAGCGGCAATAACTAAATCAGTCTATGTAATAATCACAACAAATATGTGTCGCAAAACTGTACATTACAAGCACTTGACACAATACATACTTAAAAACTCAACTTCTCTCTTTGAGAAAGGGTACTCCGTAGTTAACAACAAACTTACAAACTATACACTATAATTGTTCTTTAATAAGCAGCTGCTTCTTTGAGGATGTAACAACACTGCCCCGCCCTTCACATTCCCTCCCTTTTCATTATTCCTAAATGCTAATGGTAATTCCTTTACTCTCAAGTAATCTAATCGGATTCTTTGTCGAACCGATTCTATGTTTTTTGAATCAACGTGGTTTCCATGTGCATCCGTCAAGTAGAATATGTTCTCCGCTTTGCCCTTTGTCATAGATATTTCAGCTCTTGTAACATTTAGCACGTTCTCTCTGAATGCTCGTGTCACTTCGGCTAATAGTCCTGGTTTATCGTCATTGCATAACTCCAGCCTAATGCCCCCAGATGCTCTTCTCTCGATGGCGGTTTTGAAGCATAGATTCACACGTTGCTTTTTGGCTTCTGAACTTATTGCGGTCCGTTCCGTATGTCTAATAAAAAATTCCTGTAACATAAAAAAGATTAAAACTTTAGCAAACTTAACAACAACCCATTAAAAATAAATAAAACTGTATGAAAATGTACCAAATAAGCGTCGTTTTCTGTGGTGTCGATCATGGCATGAAAGACAATATATTTCATATCAGATAGAGTGAAAACAACATCGTATAAAAGCTTGGGATGATCTTTGCACTGGATGTTAACAACAGAGTACCCTTTCTCTAAATAGTTCTGAACCAATACAGCCGGAGACCAGGGACAGGACTCTAGTTTTAGCTTTTAGAAGTCCACGAACATCTTCAGAGGACTAAGGTCCAAGCACTTTCAAACCAAGGAATGCACCATAACACTGCGTAACGTTGCAAATGTAAATGAGTGTTAATTTTTTACCTTATTTATTTTCTAAGTAATAAATAATTGTTGATGGAGAATGGTGAATTAAAAACCTAATATAAACGTATCTTAAATGGTAACAAAGAGTACTCCTTTTTCTAAAACCACTAATAAACAAATTAGTCAAACTATCTAACACCAGTAACCACCAAAAGTTCCAAATTATTATATAGGATAATGCCAAATTATGTTTTAGGATTATAATTTATCATATCTTACATTTGTAGCTTTTGATCAATATGGTAAAATAGTCAAGGATTGGATGGGGCTGTATACCAAAACTTGGAAGATAAGAAAATACATAAGTAATAACAAAAATTAAGCCTATTCTTTTCCCAAACAGTATGTGACATGTATCTCATTTCATACAAGATTGTCATTGGCAATATAAGATGTCCATGAACACTCTATAGCCTATCCAACTTCAATGCCATGTTAACAAATGTTCGTAAATAAATATAGATGAAGTTCAAGTCACCATTTTTCAAATAACACAGATACTAAAGCCCACAAACGTGTTGTAATTTTAAAAAATGCGAAAACAGTGTAAAAGATTGGTTCGTGCAAGCTTGTTATCGCTAAAAGCGTCCAACCGTGGTGTCATAGCATTTAGCACCAGCAAACACTTTCCAAATATCTTTAAATAAATTATTAATAAACATTATTATTATTATTATACAAAACCTTGAACGAAAAGGCGTAGGAGATAATAACCTTGGATGTGGATATCAGGCACTTAACCTGTATGTGATAAAACATAATCGAAATGGAACGTTTTTGTATGATATATGAAACTGGACATTTTATTATAAGGGAGTGGTACCTTGTACGGGCCATGCATAAACCAGTATGCTATTTCTAGTGAGTTTATTTCAAGAGCATATTTGCGACGGTATTACTGCAAAAATTGATAGCAATCTTCAACCCATTGTTAGAGCCATGACTATACTCCTCTCTTCTAATCGAACCGTTCGGACCTTCGGTTTTCGTATTCACATCGTATGTTCCAGCATCATGCCACCTACAACATCATTATAATCAATTTCAATACAATCATTAGTAACCTTACATACTTGCATGTTTAAGACTTACGCTAATCGAAACATGATTGGTGTGCAATTCTTGTTGGCAATAAAAGCACGAAGCTCCCGAAGAGCTTTATAAATCTGTTTAAGGTATTTGGTTATGGGTTGGGACAACGAAAACCAAACCGCTTCTTGGTAGAACTGGTTCAGATTAACCGCTTTTTGGAGTAGGTAGCAATCGTCTTAGTTAGGTTTCTTAACAGTTATGAACGGTTCGGTCTGGGTTAATCCGATTTAACACCCGTTTAAACCATATAGGTCAAATACCAATTAATAACCAATGGTTTAGGCTTCGTAATTCGCAAAAGACATTATTCTTCAATAATCATTTTTATCATAAAATTGTTTGATGAAGCATGAATATAAACTATATCACCGTTGGGGACACCACTGACCACTAATACCGAAATAAACGAAAAGTAAACAACCCACGACTTAAATAGTTAAAACTGACTTCATTACCATAGCAAGTCACAACAGGCTGAATCTAATCACAGCTGGAGAATGCGGGTCGTGGCTGCAGCTGGTAATATTAATGATGCTTAAGAGAGGGTAATTAGTATTTAATTACCTTAGGACATAAGCCACGTAATATAGCAATTTTTCTGAGTTCTGTGTAGTTAAAAGTGGATAGATCCCAGTCGTATCTCTTTTTTAAGAAAACATCAAGCCATGTTCTTGTTAGTGAATCAACAACTTGCTCGCTTTCTGGAACCCCGAGCATAAGATTCAATGCCACTACAATTGCATCAGCCATTTCCTCTGCTTTAGAAACAACAACAATCACTGCTTGTAGAATGTGCTTAAAAGCTCATACTATAATTTCATGTATGCACAGAGATTGCACATCTGATAATTTTTCTAAAAGCTTAACCTGATCAAAGAGAGTAATAGCAACGTCACGTCAGATCAAGGATTCTAAGTTGCAAATACCAAAAATTAATAACTAAAATCATAAAAGAGAGTTCATTGATAAGACCAAAAATTAAAAGCAAAGGGTATGCAACTTTGCATATAAAAATTTATAGAGCAAAATACAAAGCTTCCTGAAGATTATCTGGAACCTTGAATTTCATTGAGATTGACCTACATTCATTAACCAATGAGTAATGAAGGTGTATCAAGGCACTAACCACTTGTCCTAGAGAACGCATGCGGAGACCTCGTGTGTGCATAAAATCAGTTAAAGTTCGCCCATCAACTAGTGATAGTTTCAATGAACCAAAATCTGCAACTTGCATACAATGAAGTGTTATAAGTTTTATGATATGAAAATTACACAAAGATCACTTGGGATAAGAATCATGTGATAATTGTGGCTTTGTATTACCAATTTTGTTAAAGCAACGATTTGATGGAAGTATGATGCGTTTACCAGATACTAAGGAGTTAAAAGAGTACCGGAATCTTTTTTGCAACACCTCTCTACGACAAAGCCCTAGAGAGAGAGCATATAAGCCCATCTGAGGAGTTGTGATACGCGATTCTAATATCACCATCTACAATTCAGCAAACATAAACCATAAAATCATGCATCTTTCTAGCATCTATCAACACCATTTTACAACTTCTTTTAAATACAGACCTAATTACTCACATAAAAAAAAAACAAACCTAATTAATCAAAATCAAAACATATCATACACAAAAACAAAAACCAAACAGTAAATTTCACCTTTACGAAGCCGAAGCAAAGGGCTTTTAAACGGAAAATTAGCATGAAACCAGCTAGCTTCCAAACTCCTCTTCGGTTCATCATTAGGCAACAGAGTAGCTAATCTTGACCGTTTCAGCATAAACATACAAAAAAAATCGATACTATACCTAACCCTAAATAACTCGATTCAATTATTCATACACCAAAACTCGATTCAATAACTCAAACGCATAAAGATTTGATGAATTGTATCTACAATGGATGAGTGATCTTACTTGTTGTTTGATAAGTAGAGTTTGATGGATCCGATTGAGGGTTTTGAAATGTTTAGATCGATCGGCAATGGCATCGAAATTGTAGATATTGGAATATGATTATGCCCACGAGGTAATCTTCGGAGACTCTCCTTCTCCTCTTTCTCTTTAGGGTTGTCTATGACTGTAGGAAAAAAAAGAACGTATTTTCATGTATAACAAATCAAAAAGTAACACAGTGACTCTACCTACCTCAGGAAGCAAATTTAGGGTCGTGACATCTCAATCCAACTGCTGAAACTAAAAACAGAAACCCTCTCAAATTTTGAATTCGCCTGCTGAAAGTGAAGAATGGAGAGAAGATGAAATTTTATATGAATATGAAGCTCTGATATCTATTAAATGCAAATTACATATCTCGATGAGAGTTTTAAATTTCAAATTAACCTCCATTTTAATGAAACCTCTATTGCTGAAGGAGTGTATTTTAAAGTGATGGCAGAGGTTGAATTTTGAATGTGGAGTAGAGCTTTCAACTTTGTATGTGGGCAAACCTTTGAAGTTTGAATGTGGGCCAGAGCTTTGAATTTTAAAGTGTTTTAATATTATGCTTTAAATGTAATAATGACATAAGAAAAATATTGTTGGACAACCTCTCTGGCTGACACATCAGCTTTTCTTATGTCATTGGGATTTCTCCTTTTATAGAAAGTATAGATACACACAGTTAGGAAGAAGCATTTGGTACCGGGTACCAGTACTGAATTTCCCGTATGAATTATTTTCGGTACCGATTTGGTACCCACTTTTTATCGTTTTCGGTTCGGTACCGGTATTTTACTGAATTTTACCTTTAAATACCGGTATCATACCGATACGTACTGCACCTAACATTTTCGGTACCAGTATTTTCGGTACCGGTACAAAGCTCATCCCTACACCCATAGCCACCACTGAACCGTATCGAGAAAGAAAGTTGTTATGATCTAACGCGGGTTTGAGTTTTTTTTCTTACAGGTGATGGTTGTCTGGTGGTGGTGGCAGGGGTTGTGGTGGTGGTGATGTAGAGAAGGGGTGAAAGAGACTGTGTGTAAGGATGAGCTCGGTACCGACATCGAAAATTGCCAAATATGGGTAAGGTTTCGGTACCAAAAAAGGAAAAGTTGGTACTGAATCGGTAGCAAAAATAATTCGGTATGAGAAATTCGGTACCGGTACCCGGTACCAAATGCTCATCCCTAACTATGTGTAATAATAATAATAATTAAAATAATAATAATAATAATAATAATAATAATAATAATAATCCTTGAAGTTATGTGCCATTTTCGTTGAGTTATGAGTTTTTCTTTAACCGGGTTAGTTTTTTGGATTGAAATAGTACATTTCGAGAATTTCATGGAGGAAAATGGTATAATTTTGAAATTTGGTCTGAAATGGAAAAAATAGACAAATCACAGAGACGTTTAATTCTAATCCAAATTATACATATTTGCCAATAATATGGAAATATTGATGAAAAACCTTATTAATTGAGAAAACTTGGTAACCCCCATTGTGTGGATATAGTTGTCTACATCATCAACTCTTAAAACAAATATTTAAGGTTATTTTATGCATCTTAAACAATTGTCTATCCTACCAACAACCCACCACCTCCTTTATGTCACATCCACCTTCTCTCTCTCTCCTACTTATCTCTTCATCCACCAATTTTGAAAAAAATAATAGAAGTTCTTTACTTTTGTTATATACTAGTAGTAAAACCCGTGTGCAAACACATATGGTTTTTAGAAAACCATGCATAACACATTTTAATAGAAAGTATAGACAGGTGTATAGATATTGTACAAAACTTGTTATTTATTATAGATAATAGACAACTATAAACATAGATCATCGGTTAACATATCATTTACATACGACTATTTCCATTGTCATATAAAAAAAGGAGTACCAACCCATTGACAATGTAACTTGTTTATAGACATAACTACATATAAAACATGTCTAAGAAGCTAAATTAGTACCACCGAGGAACCAAATTTATAACCACAAACAATCATCACATCAAACATTGTTTATAAACCTCCAATCAACACACCACTCATGAAGAGGACTTTCTCTTTGTCACAAAATGCACAACTTTTGTTAGCTTCAGCAACTGAGTAGACTTGTGAAATTCAAACGAAAGTTCATCACCAAAAACAATATTGCAAGATCTCAGATAACTAGGCCATCCAACAATACCGTAACTGAAGCCAGTATTGGTTTTTTGAGATCTTGTAAGCAGTTCCTGGACTTCACCTTTCCGATTTTGGATCTTGACAAGCTTTAGATTATTAGTATGCAGATCCAACGCAGATGATATATCTGATGGCAGATGCTAAAAAACAGAAAACTGAATAATGAATTTTATAAAACATTGATATATAACTGAAATTGTTGAAATAACAAAACAAAGTAAGACTGTAAAAACTTACAAGTTGGTGTTCAGCTTGTGTGGTGAAGTGTAAGACTGGCTCTGAAGTGGATGATGCTAAATGAACCTTTTGAATTTTACACGGTCTATCAACAGCTTATTTATCCTCTACAATGGTCTTGCCACGAATATTGCGCATATTTTCAACCTAAGTAAATTAATTTAGACTATAACAACTCTGAATTCTTGAAATTTTGTAACTTTCTTTATCAACACAAACTATCTTCTCAACTCAGCTTTGAAGTTTAAGACTGAATCATATAGAAGAATATCAACATATCGAGACAATAATAAAATGGGTAGTGTAAAACTAATAAACTCTTACATTAGATACAACACTTAGAGAGGCAGGAGTGTCATGAACAGAAAAATCTTTAGAGTGAAGTTGAGGATCGTTAACATCAGCAGCTATTTTCACAGAATGATCTTGAGGCTACAAAAAAATTTTAAAAAATCTTGTTATACTTATTGTACAATAAAATATTTCTGTATATGTTTATATACAATATATAAGAAAAGTAGGAAATTTAAACTTACAACACTTTTAACATTTGACTCATAAACCATAGCCGCTACCTTTGCATCGAATATGCCATCATCAACATAATATATTTATAAGAATGATCATATATAAGAAACCGTATTTTAGATCATAATAATAAGTAAATATTACATGTGTATATATACATTAAAAATATCTTCAAAACTCGTAAACTGCGTAGGATTACCAATCGTGGCTCCAGTCTCAGCATCATCTAAAGCAACTTCACCGAAATCCAGATCTTGTTTGTGTTTAGTCTACAATATGGCATTTCAATAGTTATTAGCATAATATAATAACACTTACTTATCAACGCCATGTTATCAAACAAATGTATATTAACAATGAATTTTTATACCGCAGCCAATAAATCAAACCCATCATCTCCATAAACCGAATCATCCAAAACGACATCAGCTTTCTTGAAAGAAATTTCAGTTCCAGTTTCGGGATAGAAAACAGAAAGCTCAAACGTTTTAGATGCAATTATGGGGAAAACCAACCAAGATTCAAGTGGTATCGGAACTTCTTCAATCACTTTTAACCATCCATCAGTAAAACTGCATCCATCGGTCCATCCTTTCATCGTCACATTCCAAAACCTTTCTCCAACATAGATAGTTACTATTCCATACTCGTAATTTTTACCATAGAATTCTTTCTAGAATTTGTCAGCAATTATGTTAGTGTAGTAATGTCTATCGCCTCCGTCAATCCAGTTTGTAGCATAATTAGAAGAATACAAGGCATTATTATGTAATATGTAGAGAAAAGGCAAGGTGGCAATATTGTAAATAAGGGGAAATCTCTTATAAGCCTTGGCCTATAAATAGGAGTCTCATGTTAGACTTTTAGAACTTTTGCCATTTTGAAGACTTTGGAGGATAGGAGCTAGAGAGAAAAAGTAGAGAGAGAAAGGCAAAAGGTGATTCACGGTTCGTTTGTACTTTTCATATCAATCTATCGAATCACAGATTATTGTACGGTTCTCGTGTTCGGTCCACGCACGTGTACGGATTCCGCACGTCACACGTGTCATACGCAATCGTTCGGGAGTCGAAAACCGATCCTACAAATTAGCTATAAAAGAAGTAAAAAAATTAGTGCAGACTTACAAAATTGATATGAACTAATGATCAATAGAGGTTACAACGGGTTAGTCAACAGAAGTAAAAGGAGGGTTAGTTAACAGGGGTTCCATTATTACACACAACCTAACCACTGTTGTCTATCGACTATTTCATGCCTCTATTTCTTTCCAACAGAGGTTTCCTAATAACTGTCATCTATTATCCCCAACAGAGGTTGCCATGTGGACATATGTTAACTATCAGATGTTTGAAACAGATGCCACGTCAGCTTTCACTTTTTCACCCTATAAAAACCCCTGTTCCATCCTCATTTTTATGTTATCAGAGTTAGTCAACATATGTTAAAAGGGTTAGTCAACAGAGGTTAAATGGTTAGTTAACAGACGTTAAGAGGATAAGGAAACAAATGTTAAAAGGGCAAACCGATGTTAGCAGGTTATTGAGCTAGCAAAAAATGTTTACAGTGAGTAGCATAATAATATAAAGTTACTTACAGTCATGCCAAGTTCAGGTCTAATATTTGCTGAAATGTAAGAATTCTCATAGACATTTTCTTTAAAACATGAGACAATGAATGACAAACTTCCAATAACTTTTACCAATACAACATCTTTGGTTTTCAAACAACAATCTTTAACTAACTTTGTCCAGCCATCCGTAAATATACAATGATCATCTCTCTTCCTTACTCGTACAAACCATATGTTTTGCCTTCATCATGTAGTTCTACAGTTTGACCGTAGGGGACCTCCTTCCCCCACAACAAATTCTTAAAATCAAGTGGTATAGTCTGCTACAGTAATTAGCAAACATCTTACATCAAAAATTAATGTACAATCCTAATAGTAGCAAGAAAGTAAAAAACATACCAAAAATATAAAATCATCTTCATTAAGAAATTTTAAAAGGATGGTGTTTGGTTGGATGGATTCATATGTGCAAGAAAGGATTTAAACTTACAAGTTATAAAGACTAACAACATCATATCTATTATTTTATTTCCGTAATATACAAGTTGATGAAAAAAACTGTTAGTGCATTTATGTCTATAGCCTTCGTCAATCCGAGCCGTAGCGAGAAACAGAAGAAAACGAGATTTATATTGTAATATTAGAGATAGATAGTCAAATAGGCAAGGTGGCATAATTGTAATAATGAGAAATCTCACTAAAAGTCAAGGCCTATAAATAGGAGTCTTTATGTTAGATTAGAAACTTTTGCTCATTTGACATTTAGAAAGCTCTAGATCTAGAGAGAGATTCTAGAGAGAGAAAGTGATTCAAGGTGCTTGTTCCTGTTAGATTTCTAATAGAATCACGTTTATATTACATTGTGTGTGTTAGGTCGCGTTCGTGTATGGATTCCGCACGTCATACGTTCGTTTCGCAATCGTTTCGGAGTCAAAACCGGTCCTACAAGTGGTATCAGAGCAGGAGCTCGATTGCACTGATCCAAAACACATTTCCGCTCGTGATTTCATCGATTTCAGATCCAGATTTCATCTATTTCTTCATTTTTTTCATATTTTTTTCACGTTTTTACTGATTTTCGTCAAATTGAACGGGATTTTACGGTCCGAATCGGCTGATTTTTTGATATGTTGTGCGTAAACACTTGATCTATAACCCTACCAAGTTTCAGATCCTAATTCTTAGTCGTTTAGGAGAAATCTAAGTTTTTCGGTTCGATTTCGCGTAAAAAAAAACAGGTTTCGCTCATACGTACAATGTATAGTTTCGCTTTTATGTCACATATTCCTTGAGGTTTCGCTTCAAAGTCACTAGGTTTCGCTCCAAAGACCCCTGGTTTCGCTTGTTTGTCAACATAGTTTTGCTCTTATGAACATGATAAACATGGTTTCGCTTTTGTGACACAAAACCTAGTGGTTTCGCTCATATGGTCCAATAGGGTTTCGCTTATCAGTCATCAAGGTGGTTTCGCTCTTCATTCAGAGATTGAAAATGCGCCCCAAGGTCTTAATGCTAAACAGGCTCTGTGGAAAGATCTCAATGTGGTCAATATTTACGCGCCCCAAGGTCTTAATGCTAAACAGGCTCTGTGGAACGCTATTCATTCAGAGATTGAAAATGCTGACGGAATGTGGATTATTATAGGGGATTTCAACGCGGTGAGATTTAAGGAAGAAAGAAAGAACAGTGCGTTCAAAGCTAGATGTGCGAGAAACTTTAACAGCTTTATTCATGATTCGGGGCTTTTAGAATACAGTATGCAAGGAAGGCAGTTTACGTGTGTTCGTGACAATGGCAGGAAAATGAGTAAAATTGACAGAATGCTGGTGTGCCCAACTTTTTTTAACAAATGGCCGGTAGCTCAGTTGCGTGTTCTCCACAACTTATTCTCGGATCATGGGCCACTCATTCTTATAACCAGGCTTGCTAACTTTGGCCACAGGCCATTCAGAACGTTTAATTCATGGCTGGGTAGGCCTGGTTTTGAAGAGGTGGTGACGACTGCTGCGACTTCGTTTCAGTTCAGTGGAGTCCCGGATCTGTTTTTGATGAAAAAATTCGCGCATATCAGAAACCGGATAAAAATTTGGAGGGATGCAACAGTCAAAGAAGAAGAGGAGGAGGAGATGTTAGCCAGATCAGAGGTAGAGAATCTTGAAGAAGCGATGGAAAATAGAGAGCTCTCAGAGGAGGAAGAATGGACGTTCTTGGAATGCAACAAAGTTCTTAAAGAGATAAGCATGAGAAAAGGCAAAAATCTTCGTCAGAGATCCCGTGTTAAGTGGGCCATCGACGGCGATGAGAACTCTAGATTCTTTCACGGCTGTATTAATAACCGTAGGGCGAACAACTTGATCCCGGGAGTTCGTGTTAATGGAAATTGGGTCTCGAAACCAACGAAAGTTTAAAAAAGAGATTTACAATTTCTTTAAAATGAGATTCGTGGAAGATCAGCCATCTCGGCCGGCGTTGACTTGTAATAATTTCAAAAGATTGGCAGATGCTGATTCTAGGAAGCTAATAGAACCTTTCTCGAACTTGGAAATAAAGGAGGCGGTTTTCGAATGTGGGGACGATCGGGCCCCCGGTCCAGACGGATTCAACATGAAATTCATCAAGCATTTTTGGAGTCTATTTGAAGTGGATTTTCGGAAGGTTATGGATCATTTCCATGGTAACTGTAATATAAATGTGGGTTGTGCTTCCTCTTTCATTGTCTTAATTCCTAAAGTCAAAGACCCGGTGGAGTTGAACAATTTTCGCCCCATTAACCTTATTGGGATAATTAGTAAGATCATTTCCAAGGTGCTTGCTAATCGTCTCAAAAAGGTGATTGGAAAGGTGATATCGGAGTCGCAATCGGCGTTTTTGAAAGGCAAATCTATCCTTGACGGGCCGCTTATTATCAACGAGATCATTTCTTGGTGCAAGAAGAATAAGAAAAAGACTGTAGTTTTAAAGATTGATTTTGAGAAGGCTTACGACAACGTTAATTGGCGCTTCGTGATCGATGTAATGAGACAAATGGGATTTCAGGATACTTGGTGCGAATGGATTCTTGGGATTCTTAAATCGGCAAGATCGTCTATTTTGGTGAACGGATCCCCCACATTTGAATTTTCATGTGAAAAAGGAATGAGACAAGGGGATCCCTTATCTCCTCTTCTCTTCTTGTTGGTCATGGAGGCTTTCTCTTGTATGATGGATAAGGCGAGCATGGAAGGAGTCTTTAAAGGTATTAAAGTAAAGAACGAGGGACCTTCTCTTACGCATCTCCTATATGCGGCGAAGTGCAACATATTTGCTTGGCGGGCGGGGCTGGGCAGTATAGCGACGGCGGATATTCTTAGAAGGAGAAACATCAATATTCAAGTCACTAGATGCTGTGTTTGCAACGATGCAGAGGAGTCTATCGACCATTTGTTCACGGGGTGTTTTATTGCGACAATCCTGTGGCAAGCTATTAGCAGATGGTGCCATCTTCAACAAATTTTTGCGTTCTCGTTCCGCGATTTAATGGAGGTGCATAACCATCTTGGCCTAAAGGATCCGGAGAAATATTTTGTTCGTGGTATCATTATTTTAGGCTGCTGGTGTCTATGGAGTTCAAGGAATGAAGCGAGATTCTCGAACAAGACGGTTAGAATAGATAAGATTATCAGCGATGTGAAGTCGGTTGGGTTTCTTTGGGCTAAGAATAGATCTAAGTATAAGGAGTTATCTTGGGAAAACTGGTGTAAATTTGTTATTATGTAGTTCCGTTGTTGTCTTTGGCCTTCCGGTTTTCGGGTTGGTGGCGTTTGTTTGTTAATGAAGTTTACTTTTCAAAAAAAAAAAAGGTGGTTTCGCTCTTAAGGCATCACATACTATCATCGTTTTACAACCCAAGACATATAATCGGTCCAATCATTAATTGAATAACATCAATCTTGTCGGCCATCATTATAATCGTATTAATAAAGTTGTCGGCTCATTAGTCAATTTGCTAAAATCAATGGTAAATCACAATTGGATTTAATAAAAATGTCAGCCATTTCATTGTTTGCATGTGCATGTCAAGATCCACTAAATTGAAGGTCCAATGAGATTAGTTTGAGTATTAATAAATGTTGGACAAAAGCTTGTAATAAATTCAAACCTGCACAAAGTTTCGCGGCCCAATGATATATAAGTATACATGAAATTTGTCGGCCATTTTTTAATCAATTCATCATAAGTGAACATAAACGGCCCTATTATATGTGTTGATCAGTTTGATGTTGTCAGATTAAGTGGGATGTTGATTAATCATTAAATCAAATGTCCATGTGATGTATTAATTACATTGTCGACAAAATGCTAATAACAAGTTTGCATGTGTAAGTATTAAAAGGTTGTCAACCTAGTGGGTTATTAGGTCCAATAGAATTGATTTGGTGAAAATTGTTATCGACCAGATTTGTTTTGAAGTGATAAATCCATTAAATATAGAGGCCCAATCACAGTTTGTATGTGTTAAGTGTTTAATCATTAAATCAAGTACATCATTTGAATTTTAATTGTTGAAGTCTTATTGTGTGGCCCAATCAATCAGATTACATGGTTTGATTTCAGTTGGGGAAGTCACTTGAAAGGGTCAAGGTAGTCTGAAAGTGAATTCTGTGTCACACCGTTTGAATTTGATCCCAGTTCACAAGAGGTGGTTCAGTCTCAGGTCGTGTGGTTTTGTCAGGTCATTTGAATTTGATCCGGGTCATAGCACTTCGTACGGTTTGATAACTTAAATCTCAGTTCGCATCAAGTTCAGTCTGCACAGTCTGTCAACCTTTAGTCCGCATAGAATATTCACCAGTTCGAGTATTATTTTGTTTCAGTTGTTTGATAAGTGTTTAAACTGATAAGTGTTTGTTTGTTTGCTGATTCAAGGTAATTCGAGATATTCAAGGTAATTCAAGAAGTTCGCATTATGGCTGAAGAATTCTACAACACCTTTTTCAACGCGTTCACATCCGAATCGTCCGAGATTGCAAATGTTACACCAAAAACTATCTCGAAGGCGATCAACGAAAACATCAAGCATGATAACTTTTACGGAACTCATTTAAAGCCACCAACTCTGGAAAGCATTGATGTGACAACCCGAAATTTCTGGGTCTTTTCTCTATGCATTACGTATTCACAATTCTGTTTTCTTAATTCGTTGACGTTGTAACTCGTGCTTGATGTATGAATATTTGAAGTATTATTTGGGTTGGTGTTTAGTAAAAAACCTAAGTATTGTGTAATGTTATGAAATAATAAATGTAAATGTAACCTACATGAACTCTACGTGACAAGTTGATGCATTAAATTACATTGAACGCTCATGAATTATTTATACGTGACGTGTGAAGTATTAAGTGTGAATGTATTTACTTAGGAGAACGGGTTTGATTTCTTGTGCATATTGTGATTACAACATATGGGAACCCTCGGTCGCACATTTCTTCTAGGATCGCACAAAACCCCTGCGACCGCACACTTCTCCATACTCCTCATTGGCCTTGGACCAGTCCTCGGCCCAATCAATAACCGGCCCAAAACCTTCTCGGCACTAAACTGGGCTTGGCCCGTTTCCCTCCCCTCAGGTTTATATGCACACATCCCCCTTTAACTCCAAATCAAGTCGGCCCACACATAAGCAAATCTTCGGCCCACTGTTATGAGTTGAGTGGTATTACTATATGTTTGACTATTAAACCTTTGGCTACCCCTTTGGGCCGGCTTTGCAAGCTCAAACCAGTCCAAGCCCGTTTTTCAATTATTTGTTTACGTGAGGTGTTATATGAATACATTAGCCTGTTTGCAAACCCTAAACAAAACATTGCCCCATCAAGATATTATGTGCGACAGGAGATTTTCCCCTTCGAGACTTCAGCCTATTGATCAACCTTTTCGGGTTAGCAGATTTATACTTATGATAACTCTTATTTGTTGATTGTGTTCATATGTATTTTTTGATTAACAAAGCCGTATGTACGTTCAGTAAACATGAGAACGATTTCGTTATGTTGTGCATAATTGATGATGTTAGGATTGCATGCTCTTAGTAATGTTAATGGATTGTATGATCTTGAGATGTTGATAAAAGTCTGATGTCTACGAGAGTATGTTTGTTAAATGTGTTTTGATGTGAGTGGTTCTATATTGTTACGGATCAAAGTGTCATTAGAATGAAAGCTTAGTTATAATATGAGAAAATGATTAGGATGTTGCCTTTCACCTAATCTGACTCGGTTACGGATAAATGTTGACTCGTGATTTTATGCGCAAACTATGATTCCGAATTGAATAATTATAGGTATTCGTTGAATTAATTATAGTTCTTGATCCAATTCGGTTAGACACTTGTGATTATATTTAATTAGGGTTGTTGATGCTAGTGTCACATAAGAATTCTAAAACCTTATAAACTGTTCATGTGGGTTATTTGTAATGGGGCCACTTTAATATAGCAAAGTATTCAGACCTGGGCCGAGGGAGTGTCATGGGCTGCACTATAAACACTGGGTTAAAAGCCCAGCCTGTTACTCAATTGAAATTGGGCCACTACTGGATCAGTAGGCCCAGACGTATTAGACTTAGCAGGTTAAAGCATAAGGAGGGTGGGCCGAAGGGGTATAACAAATAAACTAATTGAGAACTGGGTTGCACGGTTAATGTTGTTCAGGTTGGGCCGCACCTTGTCAGGGTCGTGTGGGGCTGGGAAATACTTTAAGGAGCATGCTAAATTTGTGTAGTTATGTTGTTTTCTGACTTTGGGCCAATCGAGAATGGGGAGCACTAAGGGTATGATTATGTAGGATGCACACTAGAACTATTTTATTATGTGTTCCTGAAATGTGTTGAGTATTTGTGTACTGTGATTGAATTATAGTGGGGTGTTTTCTAATACGTTATTGGTGTAGTGTGAACGAAAGAGGTGTGATTGATATGCTTGTACGTGACCCCAAATAGTGATTGTAAATGTGATGTGCAATAAATGTGCTAGATGTGAACAATGAATACGTAGATTATTTATACGTGAAAGGTGTGGTACATGGGCATGTGGAACTGACTGTAATCGGTAACCATTTTAGGACGTGTTTAACCAACTGATAAACAAGTACTTAATCATACCGAGCAAATCACAGGTGAGTTCACTGCACTTTTCTAAGCATGCGTCCCGGTGGTTTGGGACATCTGGTAAACGTTTCTAAAGGGAATACTGGGTAAACTGTTTATTTGGGATGTTGGTTATTGAACACAGTATAAATCATGTAAGACCCCATACATCTACCGTGTTGCTGAAGAAGCAACGAGGTATTTAGTTGATAGCGCTATTAGGATTGGCACCCTCACACCGGGCCGAAAGGACGGGCGTGAACTAATTACCTGGACCTCATGACCAATGCCTAGTTAGAGGCATTGGGGTTGGGCATTCACATCGTGTACATATAAGACCCCTTACATCTATTCAAGGTTGTTTGATACCTTGACCTCATGACCAATGCCTAAATGGAGGCATTGGGGTTGGGCATTCACATCTAGTCGCCACATACGGTAATCGAGTAATAACAACATCAGAACAAAACGTGGAACTGCTTTAAACACACATCTGGTAACTAAACGCGTTAACAAAACTTTGAACTCACCAGCGTCGTCTGACACACTTGTCTGCATGCTTGCAGGTCGTTAGAATTCGTGACATGGACTTGCTATCTGGGAGTGCTGGAGTGGTCATGGATCGAGGTTCTTGGATTAACATATAGTTGATACATTGCTTTTGAACATTTATTATGAAACAGTTGTTAAACGATTTACTATATGCTTCCGCTACACAACTCTTTGAAATAATCTTATGATTGACATTTACTATTGGTAATTAATGACATGTTTTGTTTAAATACTTTGCGTGGTTCAATGTGATTGGTGGCTCGAATCCTGGTACGTCACACATCCCGCGGGGTTCCCGCATGTGGTATTTTGGGGGTGTGACAGTTTGGTATCAGAGCCACTGGTTATAGAGAACTTGGTTTTAAAAACGTTTTTATAAAACCAGACTATAACCGAACAGTTTTGACAACAAAGAATATGACCATGACACTCAGCTCCAGATTGCAAGGTTCGTCTCTCGTATACTCATTGTACTACGTAACTAGTGGACACTTACATATGATATTGCATGCTGGTGCACGTTAAACACGATAGTATGAACTTACGTATCCCTTGCACATGTTATATGACTGATAGGGTGGTATTTCCCTAAACATTCGTGAGTTATGTTATGTAATGCTCTTTGTTTGCTATTCGAGTTTGGGGGAAACATTCGACATGAGTTAGGAGGAACTGAGATGAGCATGCAAATCACAATATTATTGTGGGTGCACACATAATAATAATGTGGGGTGCATGCGAGTCCCAGTGAGGCTTAACAAGTGAAGAAGGGGTTCCGCTCTGTTAATTGATGTTATGTTAGAACTCAGCAGTCTATAGGAGTCATAGTAGTGATTGTCTCCTACCTGAATATGATCTTTTCACCCCTTTCTGAATCCTTACGGATCTCGATGCTAACGAGTATCACCTGATCACACATCCGAACGCCTAGCGAATTGTGTAGAATGTTAGGTGCTAGTACGAACGTCCCTGAGTTGGATGGCTCAGCGTCAAATGATTAGACTATACTTTTCTCACTTATCTTTGTTTGCTGGAACTTAGCATGTTAACGCCTTAGATCCCGAAGTGCGATCACTTCTGCAGCACTCTCACGACATACCGTGCATTACTCAGTCAACTTGCAAGAACGATGGACAAGAGGGTAAACGTAGTACCTTACCGACTTCAGCATTTGAACGACCCTAGTTACCGGCATCGAGCAACAGCGATTTGACTCCAATCAAATACTTAACCCCAGCCAGCGACTCATGGGAGTCGACTCTTACGAACCAATTGGGACAGAATTGATGACGACTGACTATAGAGCGGAATGTGTAACCGCCCGCACCACGAGTAGTGCCTTAGGACGTGGCACGGAATGTGAAAAGATGGACCTTGTTGGTGAAAGGACGCAGGACACCATTGCAGGAAACAATATTAGAGGCAACAGTCGCGGAAACATCAAGGTACTCATAGCTTACAGTATGGAAATGAAGGTGACCTCGACAAGGATTGACTGTGTTAAGTCAATGTGAGGACAACCAAGGGAACGATGGCGGTACTGGAAATTCTCGTGATGAAAACAACACTAGAAATGAAGCTCATGGAAGGACATTTAGTATTGGCATAGGCTATACCAGGCATAATAGCAACACGATAGCTTGGATGGGTAGCTATTCGCTTCGTCTCTGTTCTGTTTAACCCTGATGCTTCTTGAAACCGAACCTGTTGTGGAGTCGGCTGATGCAAGTCAATTGAAGCCTTATATGTTCGCTGGGATGCAAACTCGACCTTGGGGGACAGGTGTTCGACATCGACCTTCCTTCTACTACCCCTGATGGCTACAATGCAGTAGTTAGTGTGGATTGATTATTCAGAAATCGCGCAGACATACCTTGTGAGGCGAAAATTTTGTGTGGAGAACCGTTATTTGTTCTAAAGCAACAGAGTGGTGCAAATGTTAGCGCCATATCAGCTATGAAGGCCCATAAGTGTCTACGGAGGGATCACCCCGCTACGTTAACAACCGTTACTGATGTTGAGTCTAAGGAAAAGAGGATCGAGGATCCACCAATTGTTCGTGATTCCTCTCAGTGTGCTACCCGATGAGCTTACAGATTTACTTCCACCACTGTTAGGCAGAATCTCAGTTTGATCTCACGACAAGGGCAGCCCTGATTACTCGTGCTACATACCGTCTTGCACCAGGAGGGTTGTAAGGACTATCTACAGGAACTGTTGGACAGGATTTTTATTAGACATAGTTTTTGTTCACTTTGGGGAGCCCCAGTTATATTCGGGAAGATAAAGCCTTTTCGTATGTGTACTGATTATCCAGAACTTAGCAAGGTGACAAGCAAGAACTGTTTGCCTCGACCTTGTATTGACGGAAGACCAAGAGGAGAATGTTTCTGAAACGACATATCGAACGTAATACGGCCATTGCAACTTCGTACACCATGACCATTGAGCTAATCAACACACCAGCAGCTTTATGGACACATGAATCGACCGTATTTATGGATGACGTTCTGGATTATTTCCAAGAGGAAGGAACATCATGGGCGGCATTTGTGTCTTATTTTAGGGCTCCTGAGGGAGGAGCCACTCTGCGCGAAGTCTTGTTAAAGGTAACTTCTGGATTCGAGAGATACCTTGTTGGTCATATGATCAACGAAGTGGGAATACACGCGGATCTCACTAAAGACCCATGTCGTTAGATATTGTTTGGCACCAAAGATCCCTTCGAGGATGCAGCAATTTCTTGGTCACACTAGACTCTATCGCAGATTCACCACAGGATTTTCGAAGATTGCGCAACTTCAACTTCCTTAGCACAGCGGGGAGCTATGAATTCATGGGAAATAAAACAGGGGAACGTCTTTTCAACTTTTAAAACCCAACCCTGCAACGCACTGAGCATCACTTCTATCCGAGGGTACCGATGATCTGGCAGTATACCATGATGGTTCGGATCAGAGTACCAGTCACACATCGATGCAACATGAGTAGGAGATGGCCCACGTGGTGGACTTACAGGAAGGACTGCACGAGTCACGACCTGCGGTGGAAGCCGTAGTCTTTGGATTTAAATTGGAGGCATTACTTGGACGGTACCGAATGCACCACTTAGACCGATCACAAGAGCCTCCCGTGTACCCTTGCTTCAAGAAAGCTAAACATGTGATGGCATCGCTGGATGGAACTTTTGAATGAAGACGACCGTGAAACCTGGACGTGCACGAGCCTTGCAGCTTGCTATTGACTCTAACATACCTGATCAGACTCGCCTTGCTCAAACTGAAGAACTGAAGGTAGAGAGTTCTCAAGATTGACCCATGCGAGGCATGGGGAAGCAACCTTTGGCTGGTCGAACGATATTTGCTACTTCATGGAACGAATATGGACCTCACTATACAGCAACCTTAGGGAACTGGCGCAGGAAAAGCACACGGGCGCGATATCATATTCATCTGAGTTTAGATAGGATGAATTAAAACCTAAAGACCATATACGGATGATCGGGCCTGAAGGCCCACATAGCAACACATGAGAACAATGTTTGACTTGTGGGAAAGTCAAGGTGGGATATTGGCAACCAGAAACACAAGAAATTGGAACGGACTGCCATGGATTTTATCACTAGTCTACTTACAACTTGAAACGGAAACATTATCACCTGGATGATCGTTGATGGACACATGTTACCAGCACACTTTCTTGCAATCAAGAAAACTGATGAGTCTCCACAGTTGTGAATGCTCCTCTGAGAGAGGCGGCTTCTAGGCACGAGGTGCCAACTCCTGTTACCTCTGAATTTGATCTATGTGGGCAAATACACAACACCCTTGGCCCACGTCAGGACCAGAGCATTGCTTATCACCGTTGGGCAAACGATCAGAGAAAATGAACTCTCCTGTCACCCGAAGACATGCGGCGAGCATGTGGGTGATTGGCTTTGGTGCAAATTGGAAGGACTCTTACCTATGGTTCGGTACTACTGCGGCAGTTATCATCTTGGTAACCAAACAGCTCTGTTGAGGCATTACCTAAGACAATAATGACAACCTTCTTGATAGATTGGGATCGATGACAACCTAATCACAGGTCTAGGACTTGTACTCGAAACTCTTGGGAAGATTGCTGGGATCGGATAACACTGGAAGTTCATTGTAGGCGGTCGAATCATGTTGAAAACCCCGGGAGGGTGTGGTACACTTGGGAAGCGTGGCAAGCTTAACTTATGTTACGTTGAGTTATTCAACGGTCTGGGAAGAATGGGTAGCGTAACCTACAAACCCGAGTTACCCGACAAATCGGGTAACGTACGCGATGTCATTTATGTTTCGGAGCTAAGGCAGTGGTTGTCTGATGAAACACGTGCGATACCTTTACGGGAGGAATTTATCGAGCACATGGACCAGGAAGTCAAGGTTCGTTACCTTAGTCGAATTCCAATCGTGAGTGTTCGTTGGAACCAATACGTGGACCGGAGTACATGTCACACCCTGAATTTCCACGTATCACCGGTGGGCCCGGTGGGGGTAACGTGACGTAGTTGATAACATCATAGTCAAACAACACAATATATATATGCACAGCGGAAGCAGAAATAGATTCATTTCAACCTTACATAAACGTAATATTTAATATCACAAGTAGTTGAAACGGATCCACAGGCGGATCAAATAAAATAAGATAAATGTTCAACAGACTTTAGACGCCTAGAACTTGCAAGATTCCTTACTAACGCCCTGAGCAGCTTCCAGCCTATTACGTACTTGTACCTGTCACTTAGACTTTGGAAAATACGTCAGTTTTCACTGGTAAATACACTCAACTGACTCATTTGAAAAGAGTTTATGAAAATTGGTTTAGGCGCACAAGGCACAAACTATTTTGACACTTGATTAAGATGCACAAGGCAAGATTAATCTTTTATACTTGGGACAAACTATATCTCATGTTATCAGTTTACATAACTTGCTCTACATACGGGGCCCGGTCCTATGCCGGTTCAAGATTAACCGACACACCACTATTCCCTTATTGGGAATCCCATATTGGGTATAATTAAATAATAAGCATAAAGCATCTGTCAGGTGTATGCCTACACCCCGTGCTTAGGTCGTGGCCATTTGCAATTAATGAGTCAAGGATATCCAGGACACGGTCGCATTAACCCCCAATGTTTCAGTCAAGCAATACGAATTAAAACAGGTTATTTGAATTTCCCGACACATTGGTCTTCGAATCCCATACCTGACCATGCGGTATTTATATTACCGTATCCCAAGCCCGTAATAGGGAAAATAAGTTAAGAGTATTTACCTGAGCTAGCTCCTGTCTTAAATAGCAAGAATTATAATAACTCAGCCGTATTCACTTAAGTAAGCGTAGGTACAATTTACCGGAAGGCTCTAGTCTGGAACGATGGTATAAATAACCAATTAGAATACTAACGGGTCTTTAATTAAGCATAAGCTTAGACCGGTTAGTTTTAAGGAAATATACGGTTCAAGCGCACGATTAAGCGAAGACCGGATAGAACGTTATTTAGACCCGACAAGTTTGAATACTTGTATAATATGGGTATACAAAATACATTCTGGATTTTGAGACAAAAATGATAACGTTTGACCCGTTTCGGTCAATTTACACAAACTAGTTACGTAAACCGAACCGAACGCGAAAAGGGCGATACGGGTAGACAAATGACTCAAATGCAAGTTCCCTGATATAATATGCTTTAAATATGATATAATATCAGTAAGTTATGTTCTATATTGCCCGGAATAATTTTAAACTCAATTTATGCCTTAGAAGGGCATTTTGGTCTTTTTAAAAGATAATAAAAGAGTAAAATTAGAAATCTGAGTTTCGGGTCTGGTTCATACAGTAAATATACTTAATATAACATATTATATTAGTAGGGTATGACCCATATACCAAATTTATCATTTAAAACCAAATTATGCACCGTAGGGGTATTTTAGTAATTTCACAAGGGCTAAAAATGCCAAAAACTGGAAATCTGAGATCATATACTTATACTTACTGTTATTATATGAAAATAGGCTAATTACATCAGTAGGTATAAGTCTTACATGTTTAAAACAAGTATAACGCTTACTATGCGCTTAAAACGCTAAATATGCGATCCAAGGGCGTTTTCGGGTTTTCAAATTAAATCTGAGATTTTTATATTTCCAGAATACTTAAAATAATTTATTCATCATATAAAATCAGTAGAAAAAGGTTTCGGGTCAAAAGGATGTGTAAAACTCATTTTATGGCTAAAACGGTCAAAACCGACATAAGCCGAAATGACTAGGCGATCTAGGACCCGTTCAGCCAAAAATTAATTAAAAATCATCAAAATTCCCAGAATATTATATTACTTTTGTTGGTAAAGAGTTTCGTATCAAAACATGGCCAGAAACGGGTTCTACGCGAAAAGGACCGTTTATGTAAATTTATAATATAGTTTTACGCTAATGGCCATAACTCAAAATCTGGACCACCAACTGATCCGAAATTTTCGGTGCAAGTTTATATATTAGAAATAAAGATTTCTACCCTTTCACTTTTCCAAAAATCACGTTTTATATCAAAAAGGGCAAAATAGTCAACTTTATGCATAAATCGGAATCATGCATTCGAATCGGCTAAGCATAGACTTATGACATAAAATTTCCAGAAAGTTTGACTAAAATGCCAATGGTCAAAAATGCTCTAAAATACAGATCTCACACATGCATGTACGGATCCGAACCGATAGTTTACGAAAAAGTCGTTTATTAAGACTTTCGGTTCCAATCCGGGTTTACACTAAAGATCGTCGAGTTGATCGTGGTAAAATACATTCTTAAATTCATAATAAAGCTTTCTATGAAGATCAAACAGATTGCATGTCATCTATATCATTATTCATGTCATTTTTCACAAAAATCGCTTCTGTTGACTTTTTAGAAATAGGTTTGACTCGACATTTAGCATGCATGTAGTGGGAATCAGAGAGTACCCTTTAGAGGGTTTGTTTCCCATAATATTACCAACATGTATCAGGTTTCAATTCGAGAAATGACTGATTGAAACCCGTTTAATCAGAAAGTCAAAGCTTATGAACACCCAGTTTGACTTTTAGCAATAATCAAGGTAATAACGGATTAAAGATTGAATTGAGAGCTTACAAGAGTCCTATAGGTGTTTAGTGAACACTAGGATTCGACCTTGATGATCAGATTAACTCCAGAAAGTTTGCCTTGAAGGTTCTTGCAGGTGAGAGCTTTTGGTTATTATGAAAATGCTCAAGAAATGGCCTTGCAATCCGATTTAAAGCTGGAATTTGAGGCTTACTGTTTGCCTAGCCATGCATGGCATTTGATTGGAGCAAAAGGAGGCAAGAAACAGCTGTAAACAACTCAAATTCGGACCCAATTCGACCCAAAACGAATTTTCTGTCGCTGGCAGCCCCACGCGGCCCGCTTGGGCTTTACCAGGCGGGTCGCCTGACCCCTGGTTCAGCCAAACAAGTTTCAGTTTTGGCAGAAATGGTCCCTGAGCTTGTACGCGATGTTTCGGCTACTTTTCTCGACCCGTAAACCCCCAAACTTGGTTTCTAAGAACCTTAGGACTTTTACCAACATGGAAATGTCCTTGGAACATTTTGCGCTCAACCGAAAAGCCCTGAAATTCGACGTTGACGCTTTTAGTCCTTCAAGTACGGTTTTGGCCATAACTTTCTCATACGTTGACGAAACTTCATGAAATTTTTACCACATATTCTAGTGAGTATATTTTAGCTATACAAAGCTTCGGGTCTGCCAAAAGTTCACTCAGAGGTATAAATTAAACATGTTGACACTTTTGGCCCCTATAGTTTGAAATACTTCACTTTTGTGCAATTTCCGCGTCGTATGATCCATGAACCATCCGTTTAAGGTTATAAACATTATGTAGGGTTATCATAGAGTCTATTTATCCATTGTTGACACTTTGGACCCTTACGTTCCATAGTTTTCACTGTTTGTCACTTTTAGTCCCTCTAAAGTATGTTTTCACATAACGGAACCTTATGACACGTGTCAAGACATTATTGGACGAAATTTTTCGAGGTGTTACATCCTCACCCCCTTAAAAGAAATCTCGACCCCGAGATTTATTGAAACACATGAGGATATTTCTCTTCATCGTGGATTCCACTTTCCACGTATATTCGGGACCTCTTACGGGCATCCCATTTGACCTAGAAAATAGGTACATGCTTCCTTCGAAGCTTCTTTACCTGTCGATCCTCAATCGACAAGGGTTTTTCCACGAACTTCAAGCTCTCATCTATGTGTATATCTGTATGCGGTATAACCAGTGATTCGTCAGCGAAACACTTCTTCAAATTACAGATGCGGAACACATTATGTATAGCGCTAAGTTCTTCAGGCAAGTTTAACTTATAAGCGACTGCTCCGACACGTTCGATTATCTCGAAAGGTCCTATGTATCTCGGGCTTAGCTTGCCTTTCTTCCCAAATCGCATTACACCTTTCCAAGGTGATACCTTAAGCAACACTTTTTCACCCACATCGAAGTGAAAATCCTTGCGCTTAGGATCCGCATAACTTTTCTGCCTATCCCTGGCAGCTTTCAAACGATCGCGAACCTGAACGATCTTGTCTGTCATCTCAAAGACGATATCTGGTCCAGACAACTGGACATCTCCAACTTCCGCCCAACAGATGGGCGATCTTCACTTTCTACCGTACAAGCCTCAAAGGCGCGGCCCTAATACTAGTATGGTAGATATTTTTATAGGAGAACTCTATCAAGGGTAGGCGGTTATCCCAACTGCCACCTAAATTATTCACACATGCTCGAAGCATGTCTTCCAATGTTTGGATGGTACGCTCACTCTGTCCGTCCGTCTGCCAACCGTTATGTGATAATGCTCCTTGACTTATTGGCGGAACATATCCTTAAATCTTTAGGGTGTAATACATTGCGAGCTCCACCAAGCTCCTTAAATAGGCTTTTAGCTCATAAGTTATATGATCTAAGATACATTCAATTCCTTCGAATGATTTTATATATTCAGAGCTTACTAGCCTGACAATCAACAGATTGGCACACCTTTCCAAGGTGATATCTTTTGTTGAACCTTATTTCTTAACAAGAACTTAGGAGGTTTGCTATTTCCATGAATCCTTGATTCTCTGCCGAATACTGGCAACTTGTAGATGGTTATGGATTTGCTCGATCTTATTCGTTGTTTCCGAGGCAACTTTCAAACGCCTATAGCTGGACTTACCAATTTTTCTGTCTAGCAATAGATGTTTAACATCTTATCTATACAAGGTCTCCCAAGGAGCAACCTTGATACTTATATAACAACTATTATAGAAAAGTTGATCTTAAGGTGAGATGGTTATTCCAATCGCCGCTTAAACTAATCTTAGGGGATAGTTAATTCTCACACTTAGTCGAACAATCGACGATCCTGGCAGCAATTTGGGGACTCCTGGTTATTGCCTGAATAGGGTTGCGGTAATCAATGCATAAGCAAGATGAACCGTCTTTCTTATAAAAAAAATCGGAGTTCTTAGAACCTTGAATTTTGGCTTTACGAAACCTTATCCAAAACTTATGGATTTGGCTCTTAGTTTTTCCTGTTTCGCTGGTAATAACAGATATAAGATTCTTACAATAACTGCAGCCCTAAGCGGGATGTTTGTCCTAACATCCTCTTGCCTCTCAGAAGGTAAACATGGTAATTCTTATAAAGAAGCCAATCATGACACATAGAGATGTCAGAGATTTCCGTATTCTCAGACTTTAGCTTATCTATCGCTTTCGGTGTCAGATAAATGACATATTCCCTTTACCATTACAAGGATGCCCTAAGTAGAGATACTTATAAGGACATTTTTATATTGGATATCTCCTTTGAATACTACTAGTCGACTTTAGTACAATATGACCATTGGAATATCTTCGGGGATCCCATGCATTAAACCTCCATACTGATCAGGCATGGAAGCAATCTATGGGACACACTAGGATACGCAAATCCTCATATGGTACTCTTATCAAACATAGTTTGGCATTCGCAGACGATAGAAAACAATGAGGAAAAATAATAAAATAAAATAATTAGTATATATTGTTGTACTCCTTCTGGGGAAGAGTACTCCAGATTCTTATGAAAGGATTATCTCCGAGGATGGGAGAGAGGTCATTAAAGATTCCATTGGTAAATTATACCTCATATTTAATATATGAAGTCCTTATGAATGTAATCCAGAGTTTGCTAAGCTTATGGTTTGCTAAAGGTTTATTATCCCTTGCATTAATGCAAAAATACTTGGCAGTCATTATCAATGCTAAATGGTATAGGACGTACCTATTGCTATTATCGATGTGCACTGTCGCAGGTATTCAACCGGTAGTCTAGGCGGTTCCTTTCTTATCCTTTCCAGACCTAGCTGCTCCTTTCTTGGTAGCCTTAGGGCAATTAGTACTGATGTGCCCCTTTTCACCACAGCTGAAACAGTTTGCATCCTTCATGTCCCTACATTCGTGGGACTGGTGGCCAGTTCTTTTACAGATGCCACATTGCTTTATCTTTTGGCTTAATCGACACTGCCCCCAATGTCTTCTTTTACAGGTTTTGCATGTAGGCTTTTTGTTGGAATCCTGTTGGTTATTGTTGAGCTTGGATTTGCTCTTCTTAGGATTCTGAGAGTTATCCTCCTCCCTTTGTCTTTTGTCATTAGTTTCATTCATGAACGACTTTTGTCTCACTACATCTAGAGTGAGAGACAAGGATAGATCTACAGCTGATTTGTAGTTGGTTGGCCTTGAAGCCTTAACATCCCCTTTTATTTCTGGTGCCAAACCACCGATGAAACGCGCAATGCGTTTTGGTTCCGGGGTGATTAAATAGGGTACTAGTCTAGATAGGGAGTTGAAGTCGGTAACATATTGCTGGCAATTTAGGTTTTTCATTGAGAGGTTCAGAAAATCTGTCTCCACCTTTTCCACTTCGTGTTGTGGACAGTAGTTTTCTTTGATAAGGTCCGCAAACTTGGACCATCCCATAAGGTATAGGGGAATTTTCCCCGTGGACTGCATCATGGCCTTCCACCATACAAGAGCCTCTCCTTTAAAAGATTGTGAAACGAATTTTACTACGTCCTTATTAGCACAATCGCTGATGTCCACAACCGTTTCCATTTCCTCAAGCCATTCCATAGCATCAATTGCTCCTTTTTCGCCATTGAAATCTCTGGGTTTGCATGAGACGAAATATTTGTAGGTGCACCCGCCCTTAGTTGAACGGGGCTTATCATAGAGTACTAACTCCTGAGGTTCGCTCTTTTCATCTGAAGAGTGAACGGAGCTCTCCTTTCGAGCTGATGTATGCGTTTCCGTATGGATCTTTGAGTGAGTGACACTCGGTTCCTTTTTGTTCTCAAGCACCTTATCCACAACTTCACTAATTGCTGCGCTAATCAAGGCCTGAAGAGTAGTGCCATTAACATTTATATTTATACTTGCATTCTTGTTTTTAGCCGCTGCACCGCTGTGCGCTTCGTCGGAAACCTCCATTCTGGAGCTTTGGTACTAACACCAAAAATAACGTATGCTTAGATGCAAGTTATTATGAGATCATCGTAATGGATGATTTATAAAGTCATGGTATTACTAAACCTTAATGGCTGTTTGGTTTATAACTTCCTTATAGTATGCTACTAGAAAGTATGTCAATTATATTTAGCCTAGGTCAAAAGGACCATCAATTGAGTTTATGGTTTGGACCGAGTCCACCACCTTTTGACTGAGGATCACAATGTCACAACTGTCCTTGTCATAACGACAATCTTTAGATAGTTGGAAGGCTTGTCATGAAGGACATTAATATTCATAGGCCCGAAGGCCTTGTCATAAAGGACATACAAAATATGGTACATAAGGCATTAATATATAAGCTGCAATCCTATTGGATCAGAGGTCTTAAGGTTCGAACATAGTTCTTCACCTTTGGACAGAGAGTCAAAGACTACTACCGTCATCTTGTGGAAGATAATTTATTTGCCACAAAGGCTAGTCAATGTACATCATTCTGACTAACTAGATGTTTGAGAGCCCCAGAGGAGTCAGCCATGGTGAAGCCTTGAAGGCCAACTAACCATGAAGTAATAGCTTACTTAATTATAGGGAATTGTCGAACTTGATAATTTAAATAGCCATGGTGCAAACAAACCATATAGGCTAATAGATAGTATTTAGTTTATTTGATCATGTTTTGCCTAGATTTTAAATAAACCATCTTTGGCGTTTAAATGGAATAAATCCTTTATACTTACTAGACAGGGGACATAAATCACGACTGTCAATGTCATAGCGACATCTTATATAGCACAACGGCTTGTCCCATAGGACTTTTCGATGGCCCAGATGCCTTGTCACTAGGGAAATTTTAAAACATAATCAATGATTCCCTTGGATCGGAAAATTTCATAATTCATTGTCTTGACAAGAAGTTATGAAATAAAACTATCGTTTTCATGTATGCATCTTTGCCCGTAGGTATACATCCCAGGTGGATGTTTAGATGTGTATATCATGTTCGACGTTTATTAGCCATGATTCCTATCGATCATATAGGCTAATTAAGGAATTTGGAAGTTCCTAATATAGAGGTGACCATCGTGATTTTATCGCATCACTGTTGTCGGGAGTGTTAACAAGTTTTCAGGTGTTTTAACAAGGACCTGAGTCTCTTTAAGCAGGTCTTACCATCGTAGCCAGGTCCCTAACGACATTCAAGCTAGGTTATACCTTCTGAGACTCTTTTTAATATAATTGCAGGCAGGAAAGGAATGATATTTATTTTATTCAGGATTATAATTATCCCAAATTTATTGAAAATATAACTTTGGCATAAAAGCCTAGTCACGTAGGCAAGTTTAATTTATAACCCATGATTTCTGAGAATCGAGGCATTACAATTTATCCTAGTTATAAAACATTACGGATATTGGGGTGGCACCAAGGCCTAGTCACAAGGACATTTATAAATTATAAGCTAGGATTTCAGAGAATCAAAGCCTTGAGGTTTGAACCTAGTTCATTACCTTTTTCTGACAGGGAGTCATAGCTACCACTGTATTTATTAAAATTTCTGGCCCGTGGGCCTATCAATTAACATCTCGTAAGATGTTAAGACATATAGTCATTGTACTGATGATGCGTTCAGCGGTCAAAGTAATGACATGACGCCATGATCAGTGTCATTAATTTAATCAATTGTCGTTCAGTGGTCATAATGATGACATGACGGCAGGATTAGCACTTAATTTATATCAACTGTCATTCAGCGGTCATAATAATGACATAACGACAGGATTAGTACTTAATTTATATCAACTGTCATTCAGCGGTCATGATAATGACATAACGACAGGATTAGTACTTAATTTAAATCAAATGTCATTCAGCGGTCATAATAATGACATGACGACCAGATTATCGTCTAGAGGGCTTTTGAGCATAGCTCACCCCCTTAGGACAGGGAATCTCAAAAGATTCACAACTGTCGATGTCGCAATCGGACAGTGTATTATAGCTCGTGGCACTTCATCCTTAAGGGATGATTATTTTACTTGCAGGGAATTTTAAATAAATCCCAATTTTCAAATTTATTACCCGTAGGCATCAAGTCATTATCAGACTTGTATACAGATATAATCTGTAGATAATTTATAAAAAGAGTGGCTTGTGTGATTTTACGGTCACGCTTAGCCAGGAGTGTTAACATGTTTACATATGTTAACAGAGATTTGAATCTTTTCAACCAGGTTTTACCATATTGGCCAGGCCTTTTATTAAGACATTCAAGCTAGGTTTTACCTTACTAAGATTCTTGTTAAATGGCAAATCAAATAAAAATTGATATTTTCCATTTATTTAATATTTCTTATTTAGAATGAGAGTCCAAACGTAATCATTCCATTATATAAAAGTAAAAGTATAAAGTTGCCCTAAGCGGGACTTGAAAGGAATAATGTTGTCCTCGCAGGGACTGAAAGATAAATATGTCCTTATAAGGACTAATAAGGAAACGATCTTCAGTAAAAGGGAGCTTCTTCTTCATTTTATTTCTGAATGCTTTCTCCTTGGATGTTCATTTCACTTTAGCCGTGGTACGAAGCTCAGCATCTCGGGACTCCGGGTATGGAGAACTCCTATTACGGCTCCTTCGCTTGGCGACGTATCCAATATATAAAATAATTGGAAGCAGTAATTTCCAGATTAGAATCGGGAGTATTCCTATGTTAAGTCTAGACTCAGAAGGTTAAGGAATGTGCTATTGTGTCAATGAGATTAAACACTAAGGGCTAGTGTTTAATTCACTCAATGTTGGCTCTGATACCAACCTGTCACACCCCGAATTTCCACGTATCACCGGTGGGCCCGGTGGGGGTAACGTGACGTAGTTGATAACATCATAGTCAAACAACACAATATATATATGCACAGCGGAAGCAGAAATAGATTCATTTCAACCTTACATAAACGTAATATTTAATATCACAAGTAGTTGAAACGGATCCACAGGCGGATCAAATAAAATAAGATAAATGTTCAACAGACTTTAGACGCCTAGAACTTGCAAGATTCCTTACTAACGCCCTGAGCAGCTTCCAGCCTATTACGTACTTGTACCTGTCACTTAGACTTTGGAAAATACGTCAGTTTTCACTGGTAAATACACTCAACTGACTCATTTGAAAAGAGTTTATGAAAATTGGTTTAGGCGCACAAGGCACAAACTATTTTGACACTTGATTAAGATGCACAAGGCAAGATTAATCTTTTATACTTGGGACAAACTATATCTCATGTTATCAGTTTACATAACTTGCTCTACATACGGGGCCCGGTCCTATGCCGGTTCAAGATTAACCGACACACCACTATTCCCTTATTGGGAATCCCATATTGGGTATAATTAAATAATAAGCATAAAGCATCTGTCAGGTGTATGCCTACACCCCGTGCTTAGGTCGTGGCCATTTGCAATTAATGAGTCAAGGATATCCAGGACACGGTCGCATTAACCCCCAATGTTTCAGTCAAGCAATACGAATTAAAACAGGTTATTTGAATTTCCCGACACATTGGTCTTCGAATCCCATACCTGACCATGCGGTATTTATATTACCGTATCCCAAGCCCGTAATAGGGAAAATAAGTTAAGAGTATTTACCTGAGCTAGCTCCTGTCTTAAATAGCAAGAATTATAATAACTCAGCCGTATTCACTTAAGTAAGCGTAGGTACAATTTACCGGAAGGCTCTAGTCTGGAACGATGGTATAAATAACCAATTAGAATACTAACGGGTCTTTAATTAAGCATAAGCTTAGACCGGTTAGTTTTAAGGAAATATACGGTTCAAGCGCACGATTAAGCGAAGACCGGATAGAACGTTATTTAGACCCGACAAGTTTGAATACTTGTATAATATGGGTATACAAAATACATTCTGGATTTTGAGACAAAAATGATAACGTTTGACCCGTTTCGGTCAATTTACACAAACTAGTTACGTAAACCGAACCGAACGCGAAAAGGGCGATACGGGTAGACAAATGACTCAAATGCAAGTTCCCTGATATAATATGCTTTAAATATGATATAATATCAGTAAGTTATGTTCTATATTGCCCGGAATAATTTTAAACTCAATTTATGCCTTAGAAGGGCATTTTGGTCTTTTTAATAGATAATAAAAGAGTAAAATTAGAAATCTGAGTTTCGGGTCTGGTTCATACAGTAAATATACTTAATATAACATATTATATTAGTAGGGTATGACCCATATACCAAATTTATCATTTAAAACCAACTATGCACCGTAGGGGTATTTTAGTAATTTCACAAGGGCTAAAAATGCCAAAAACTGGAAATCTGAGATCATATACTTATACTTACTGTTATTATATGAAAATAGGCTAATTACATCAGTAGGTATAAGTCTTACATGTTTAAAACAAGTATAACGCTTACTATGCGCTTAAAACGCTAAATATGCGATCCAAGGGCGTTTTCGGGTTTTCAAATTAAATCTGAGATTTTTATATTTCCAGAATACTTAAAATAATTTATTCATCATATAAAATCAGTAGAAAAAGGTTTCGGGTCAAAAGGATGTGTAAAACTCATTTTATGGCTAAAACGGTCAAAACCGACATAAGCCGAAATGACTAGGCGATCTAGGACCCGTTCAGCCAAAAATTAATTAAAAATCATCAAAATTCCCAGAATATTATATTACTTTTGTTGGTAAAGAGTTTCGTATCAAAACATGGCCAGAAACGGGTTCTACGCGAAAAGGACCGTTTATGTAAATTTATAATATAGTTTTACGCTAATGGCCATAACTCAAAATCTGGACCACCAACTGATCCGAAATTTTCGGTGCAAGTTTATATATTAGAAATAAAGTTTCTACTCTTTCACTTTTCCAAAAATCACGTTTTATATCAAAAAGGGCAAAATAGTCAACTTTATGCATAAATCGGAATCATGCATTCGAATCGGCTAAGCATAGACTTATGACATAAAATTTCCAGAAAGTTTGACTAAAATGCCAATGGTCAAAAATGCTCTAAAATACAGATCTCACACATGCATGTACGGATCCGAACCGATAGTTTACGAAAAAGTCGTTTATTAAGACTTTCGGTTCCAATCCGGGTTTACACTAAAGATCGTCGAGTTGATCGTGGTAAAATACATTCTTAAATTCATAATAAAGCTTTCTATGAAGATCAAACAGATTGCATGTCATCTATATCATTATTCATGTCATTTTTCACAAAAATCGCTTCTGTTGACTTTTTAGAAATAGGTTTGACTCGACATTTAGCATGCATGTAGTGGGAATCAGAGAGTACCCTTTAGAGGGTTTGTTTCCCATAATATTACCAACATGTATCAGGTTTCAATTCGAGAAATGACTGATTGAAACCCGTTTAATCAGAAAGTCAAAGCTTATGAACACCCAGTTTGACTTTTAGCAATAATCAAGGTAATAACGGATTAAAGATTGAATTGAGAGCTTACAAGAGTCCTATAGGTGTTTAGTGAACACTAGGATTCGACCTTGATGATCAGATTAACTCCAGAAAGTTTGCCTTGAAGGTTCTTGCAGGTGAGAGCTTTTGGTTATTATGAAAATGCTCAAGAAATGGCCTTGCAATCCGATTTAAAGCTGGAATTTGAGGCTTACTGTTTGCCTAGCCATGCATGGCATTTGATTGGAGCAAAAGGAGGCAAGAAACAGCTGTAAACAACTCAAATTCGGACCCAATTCGACCCAAAACGAATTTTCTGTCGCTGGCAGCCCCACGCGGCCCGCTTGGGCTTTACCAGGCGGGTCGCCTGACCCCTGGTTCAGCCAAACAAGTTTCAGTTTTGGCAGAAATGGTCCCTGAGCTTGTACGCGATGTTTCGGCTACTTTTCTCGACCCGTAAACCCCCAAACTTGGTTTCTAAGAACCTTAGGACTTTTACCAACATGGAAATGTCCTTGGAACATTTTGCGCTCAACCGAAAAGCCCTGAAATTCGACGTTGACGCTTTTAGTCCTTCAAGTACGGTTTTGGCCATAACTTTCTCATACGTTGACGAAACTTCATGAAATTTTTACCACATATTCTAGTGAGTATATTTTAGCTATACAAAGCTTCGGGTCTGCCAAAAGTTCACTCAGAGGTATAAATTAAACATGTTGACACTTTTGGCCCCTATAGTTTGAAATACTTCACTTTTGTGCAATTTCCGCGTCGTATGATCCATGAACCATCCGTTTAAGGTTATAAACATTATGTAGGGTTATCATAGAGTCTATTTATCCATTGTTGACACTTTGGACCCTTACGTTCCATAGTTTTCACTGTTTGTCACTTTTAGTCCCTCTAAAGTATGTTTTCACATAACGGAACCTTATGACACGTGTCAAGACATTATTGGACGAAATTTTTCGAGGTGTTACAGTACACATGGAAACGCCATGATCGGATGAAGCTCTAGAATCTTCAATTATTCAAACAGTTGTTTCAATCTTGGACGTCATTGATAAATTTCGTGACGAAATTTCTTTCAAGTTGGGGATGATGTGGTACCCGAGGAAAATCCACAGTCATCCTGATCTAACACCTCATTGTTTGGGATACTTATTAAATTTCGGGACGAAATTTCTTTCAAGTTGGGGATGATGTGACAACCCGAAATTTCTGGGTCTTTTCTCTATGCATTACGTATTCACAATTCTGTTTTCTTAATTCGTTGACGTTGTAACTCGTGCTTGATGTATGAATATTTGAAGTATTATTTGGGTTGGTGTTTAGTAAAAAACCTAAGTATTGTGTAATGTTATGAAATAATAAATGTAAATGTAACCTACATGAACTCTACGTGACAAGTTGATGCATTAAATTACATTGAACGCTCATGAATTATTTATACGTGACGTGTGAAGTATTAAGTGTAAATGTATTTACTTAGGAGAACGGGTTTGATTTCTTGTGCATATTGTGATTACAACATATGGGAACCCTCGGTCGCACATTTCTTCTAGGATCGCACAAAACCCCTGCGACCGCACACTTCTCCATACTCCTCATTGGCCTTGGACCAGTCCTCGGCCCAATCAATAACCGGCCCAAAACCTTCTCGGCACTAAACTGGGCTTGGCCCGTTTCCCTCCCCTCAGGTTTATATGCACACATCCCCCTTTAACTCCAAATCAAGTCGGCCCACACATAAGCAAATCTTCGGCCCACTGTTATGAGTTGAGTGGTATTACTATATGTTTGACTATTAAACCTTTGGCTACCCCTTTGGGCCGGCTTTGCAAGCTCAAACCAGTCCAAGCCCGTTTTTCAATTATTTGTTTACGTGAGGTGTTATATGAATACATTAGCCTGTTTGCAAACCCTAAACAAAACATTGCCCCATCAAGATATTATGTGCGACAGGAGATTTTCCCCTTCGAGACTTCAGCCTATTGATCAACCTTTTCGGGTTAGCAGATTTATACTTATGATAACTCTTATTTGTTGATTGTGTTCATATGTATTTTTTGATTAACAAAGCCGTATGTACGTTCAGTAAACATGAGAACGATTTCGTTATGTTGTGCATAATTGATGATGTTAGGATTGCATGCTCTTAGTAATGTTAATGGATTGTATGATCTTGAGATGTTGATAAAAGTCTGATGTCTACGAGAGTATGTTTGTTAAATGTGTTTTGATGTGAGTGGTTCTATATTGTTACAGATCAAAGTGTCATTAGAATGAAAGCTTAGTTATAATATGAGAAAATGATTAGGATGTTGCCTTTCACCTAATCTGACTCGGTTACGGATAAATGTTGACTCGTGATTTTATGCGCAAACTATGATTCCGAATTGAATAATTATAGGTATTCGTTGAATTAATTATAGTTCTTGACCCAATTCGGTTAGACACTTGTGATTATATTTAATTAGGGTTGTTGATGCTAGTGTCACATAAGAATTCTAAAACCTTATAAACTGTTCATGTGGGTTATTTGTAATGGGGCCACTTTAATATAGCAAAGTATTCAGACCTGGGCCGAGGGAGTGTCATGGGCTGCACTATAAACACTGGGTTAAAAGCCCAGCCTGTTACTCAATTGAAATTGGGCCACTACTGGATCAGTAGGCCCAGACGTATTAGACTTAGCAGGTTAAAGCATAAGGAGGGTGGGCCGAAGGGGTATAACAAATAAACTAATTGAGAACTGGGTTGCACGGTTAATGTTGTTCAGGTTGGGCCGCACCTTGTCAGGGTCGTGTGGGGCTGGGAAATACTTTAAGGAGCATGCTAAATTTGTGTAGTTATGTTGTTTTCTGACTTTGGGCCAATCGAGAATGGGGAGCACTAAGGGTATGATTATGTAGGATGCACACTAGAACTATTTTATTATGTGTTCCTGAAATGTGTTGAGTATTTGTGTACTGTGATTGAATTATAGTGGGGTGTTTTCTAATACGTTATTGGTGTAGTGTGAACGAAAGAGGTGTGATTGATATGCTTGTACGTGACCCCAAATAGTGATTGTAAATGTGATGTGCAATAAATGTGCTAGATGTGAACAATGAATACGTAGATTATTTATACGTGAAAGGTGTGGTACATGGGCATGTGGAACTGACTGTAATCGGTAACCATTTTAGGACGTGTTTAACCAACTGATAAACAAGTACTTAATCATACCGAGCAAATCACAGGTGAGTTCACTGCACTTTTCTAAGCATGCGTCCCGGTGGTTTGGGACATCTGGTAAACGTTTCTAAAGGGAATACTGGGTAAACTGTTTATTTGGGATGTTGGTTATTGAACACAGTATAAATCATGTAAGACCCCATACATCTACCGTGTTGCTGAAGAAGCAACGAGGTATTTAGTTGATAGCGCTATTAGGATTGGCACCCTCACACCGGGCCGAAAGGACGGGCGTGAACTAATTACCTGGACCTCATGACCAATGCCTAGTTAGAGGCATTGGGGTTGGGCATTCACATCGTGTACATATAAGACCCCTTACATCTATTCAAGGTTGTTTGATACCTTGACCTCATGACCAATGCCTAAATGGAGGCATTGGGATTGGGCATTCACATCTAGTCGCCACATACGGTAATCGAGTAATAACAACATCAGAACAAAACGTGGAACTGCTTTAAACACACATCTGGTAACTAAACGCGTTAACAAAACTTTGAACTCACCAGCGTCGTCTGACACACTTGTCTGCATGCTTGCAGGTCGTTAGAATTCGTGACATGGACTTGCTATCTGGGAGTGCTGGAGTGGTCATGGATCGAGGTTCTTGGATTAACATATAGTTGATACATTGCTTTTGAACATTTATTATGAAACAGTTGTTAAACGATTTACTATATGCTTCCGCTACACAACTCTTTGAAATAATCTTATGATTGACATTTACTATTGGTAATTAATGACATGTTTTGTTTAAATACTTTGCGTGGTTCAATGTGATTGGTGGCTCGAATCCTGGTACGTCACACATCCCGCGGGGTTCCCGCATGTGGTATTTTGGGGGTGTGACAATTGAAGATTATACCTGGTGGAAAGAACGTTTCATCAACTGGGCGAAAGCGTATGCCCATGAAAGCTGGTTTTGTCTAGAGTTTGGATACGAAAAGCCGAAAGATGATAAAGGCGAAGAATTACCATTCAAGAGATTTACAAGAGAAGATAAATCTGAGTTTGCTGCCGAACAAAGAATGATTGCGTTGATCCAGTCAGCAATTAGGAATGATATATTTGCATTGCTTACTCATGATGGATCGTCAAAGTCAGTTTGGGAAGCTTTACGAGTTAAAGCTGAGGGGGGAAAACAGATTAGAAAAAATAAAATTGCGTTACTTAAAAAAGAATTTGATCTGTTTGACAATATAAAAGGAGAGACAGTGAGACAAATGATAGAGAGATTCTGTCACCTCAAAATCGAACTTGAACGTTTTAAAATTGACAAAACAAGAGAGGAACTTATTGATAAAGTCATTGAAGCGTTACCACGAGCAGACCAGTGGTAAACGTTTGTTTTTATCTTAAAAAATGATGCTTCATATGATGAAATTTCTCTTGATTCTCTGTTTGAAAAAATTGAAAGTCATGATCTGGAGTTATAAAAGCAAAGCAAGATGACTGGTTCTTCACATCAATAGAATGTGGGCTTGTATTACAAAGGCAGTGTACTTTCTGATAAAGGCGTTGGTTCACCAAAAACAGCATTTAGTGGTGAGAAGATGATAGAACCACAAACAACGTCGACAAGTCATCATTCTGGATATTATTCATCTTCAAAGTCAAGTTCTGATGAAACTGAAGAGATTCTGTGCAACATTGCTCTTAAATTGAAGAATTCTCCTGCAATGAGCATCAATGCAGCAAAGCAGCAAATGAGTTTCCTTGCATATGTTCTGGAGTCATATGAAGGTCTTGTAGCTGGCAAAATTGGAAATTCCGAATTGACCAAAGAAGACTACGACCAGATTGATCCGGAAGAGATGGAGCTCATTGACATCCGTTGGTGTTTAGCTAGTTGTATTCGTAGAGCTCAGAGGTATATGGAGATTACCGGGAAACAATCGCTTGGAGGTGCTTCAACAAAACTTGGATTCGACAAATCCAAAGTGACCTGCTTCAGATGCAAGCAAAAGGGCCATTTCAAAAGAGAATGTAGAAACTCTGAAGTTGCTGAAGGAAATGAACGTCCTTTCAACGATGACTATTATCGAAAGGCGATCTACCATCGAAGCAGAGAAGAGCCAAAGTTGATTGAAGATAAACCAAAAGAAAAATCAAGAGCTTGTGCTGTAATTTACGAGGATGAAGGTTTTGACTGGAGCACAGTTCTTCCAGATGAAGATCGTCCTAAAGATCCTCCTGTAACAGCTCATGGCAGAAAAGCATCAAAGGCTCCGCATTATGTTTTTGTTGCTGAAATTCAAGATGAAAACAAAGACAAAGACACTGCTGAAATCCGTGAAGAAAAAGTTGAGATCAAAGAGAGAACTCGAGAAGAGATCTTGAGTGAGAAGACTTACAGAGAAAGAAACATGGTCTACAACAGATTGGATGACATGCAGGAAGAGTATGAAAGTGCTGTCAGCAACAGAAGATGGGATAAGAAGAGAGAGTGTTACTACAACAGAGAAGGTGAACCGGTTGTTCCAAAGAAAGATATAATCTTTGATGATGTTCTTCTCGTTGTCCCGTTGAGAGCTGAATGCTATAGAAATGTGATGAAAGATGAAACATATGCTAAGAGGCTTGATGTCACACCCCAACCAATGGCGGAAACATCGGGATGAGACGAAGTGTGAAGATTGCTAGAGACATCATAACGCTATTTGTGACAATATTTAATTAAACCAATTTCATTTCATAGATAAATAGTCAAACGTACAAGGAAATCCAAATAACAAGTTCAAAAGAAATTCATAGCAACATAATCAAAATTTGATACAACATTTAAACCTAAACGTCTATATGTGTATCTAGGCATCGTTGCTACTTCATTTTCATGGCATCATCATCATCAACCTGTAACATGTTAAAATAAAATTCAATGCCAAAAGCAAAGGCGAGTACACAAGTTTTAAATAGTATAGCATAAGTATAAAAGCATTTTACTCGAATCCACATGGCAATTTGTAAGCAAGGTAATTAGCATGCATAACATTACATTTAAACCCAAAGTGTCCACTAGTATTTAGCATCCCTTGTCACAAAAGTAACAAGACCGTATAGTATATTGACCTAACAAACCCCCGTCGGGTGGTGTGCTACTCCTATAGCGCTATAATTGTTAAGCGAGGGTATAACATAGTAATGGCATAAAGCATGTATTATCTAGCATAACAAGTAGCATGTATAACGGATTGAGTTCATAAAGCATGTTTATGTGTGTGTAAGTGTAATTTTGTATGGTAACATGTTACAACCCAAAAGTGGTTTAAAATGTAAATGGGTCGAGTGTACTCACGGTTTTGCAAGCTTTCCCACTTGAATCCGTGAAGAGTTGATTTGATGGGGGGAACACCAAGTTATCCTACAAGAGGAAGGTCAAGGTGTATGAGTAATTTGGAAGAAAGATGGGATATTCGGACTTTAAGATTCAAAGAATGAAAAAGTAAATATTATGAAAATATTCACTATGGTATTAGCACTTGTCTTGACACTATAGTAATCCCTAAGGATTTTTATGTGATTTCATAGGTTCAAGACCTATTAGAATCGTGACAAGGAACTACACACATAGTGATAAACTTATTAGCTTGATAGGGGATTTATATAATCACTACCAAGGGTTCGGTTTTAAGGTTTATCATAGTTATAATATACATAATAATTTACTTAGTCATGTAGGAGGCGGGAGGTTGGACCTTCCACTTTGGTACCTCTTGGTGTCATATAAGTCAAGTAGGAGGTGGGAGGTGAAACCCTCCACTTTGGTACCTCGAATGATTTATTAACATGTGGTCATGTAGGAGGTAGGAAGACGAATCTTCTCTTTAGGAACCTCATAGATATGTACAAGAAATAATACAACTAACTAAGCAAAACATCAAGTGGTGTGTGGACATGTATGTAGGTTAGCCTAGGCTAGCCAAGTAGTCACACCATCTTCAAGTTCAAGACTTGACACCACTTATGAGCTAAGAACTCGATTAAAACAGAAAGTTTAGAGTGTTTAGACACTCCTATTAAGTGTAAAACAACCTTGGTTTGGCTTTACTAATCATACAAGAGACTAGAAGCATAAGAACACAAGTTTGTTTGAAGTAACAAGAGTTTAGAAAGTTTTTAAAAACACAACAGAAAGTTTATGGACACTTTTAGGGTATTTCCAGGTCTGATTTCTCCAAGGAGAGATCAAGGAATCAAGCCCAAAGATTATCCAAGCATTTAGAAAGAAGAATCAAGTGATTTGGTTGAGTTTTGAGCAAGTTATGCTCACTTTTGTAAGGAGGTATGAATCTGTCCGAATTTCTGAATTGCAAGAACTTTGAGAGTGATTTTGTAGAGATTAGAGAGTGTTGAAAGTGTCTAAGTGCTTGGAGAAGGTGGGTATTTATAGGGAAGGATTAGGGTTAAGGTTAGTTGGCAATTAATATGATTAGTTGAGGGTTAAATAAAAAAAAAAAACAAAACAATTAAATCATGTTGAAAGTGGCGATCGAACAGGCTGTTGACAGCCTTGTTTTGTTAATTTTTTTTTTCATAGCACATATAAGTTGGGTATTTAGATACTAAAATATGATTGGTTGTTGGCACAATATACAATCACTCAAAACGTCATTTTTGAGAATGAATTAAACATTGAAGAGTCAAGGGGAACAGCCACAAAGGGCTGTTCGGTCGTTGATTGCGGGCTGCATGTAATCTTCTTTTATTATTATTATTTTTAACATAAACTTGATACTCATTATAGGTATTAACATTTTGTAGAGTTTGAAACAAATTAACACAAGGACAAATTTACATGGCTGAAAAGCCTTACTTTATTTTATAATTACTTTAACATTTCATTTAACTTCACGTTAATACTATGACATATATTTACTATTATTATTTATAGAATTATTATTATTATTATTATTACTATATTACTATTAGGATTATTATTATTATTATTATTATTATTATTATTATTATTATTATTATTATTATTATTATTATTATTATTATTATTATTATTATTATAACTATCATCATATTACTAGGATTTAACCACGTGTTTAATATTTAGCAAACATGTATAGGTTATGAGTACCAGTATGTCGAGTATCGGTCACGCGTATGTATTCGAGATTGGTAACGTATAACCCGAGTATTGTAACACGTATAAGCATGTATAAAAAATAGAATTTCATTATGACCAAAGTATCAAACGAATGCACATATCAATGTATAAGCATGTATAAACAAAAGATCAATTTCATTACGATCGAAGTCCCAGATTTACAACGGTTTGAAACGAAATACGAGATACAAAAGGAATAAGCTTCCAAAAATAGAAATACGAACAAGACTTGCTATAAATGGAAAGTACGAAAATAGCCGGGCGTTACAGTCTCCCCTCCTTTAGGAAATTTCGTCCCGAAATTTAGGAAGACGTAGGGAAGAGATGAGGATATTTCGACTTCATTTCACTTTCGAGCTCCCAAGTAAATTCAGCGCCACGTTTTCCTTCCCATCGAACTTTAACAATAGGAATTCGACTGCGCCTCAGTTGCTTGGTTCCTTGGTCCATGATTTCGACCGGTTTTTCCACGAAGTGAAGCGTTTCGTTGACTTGCAAGTCTTCGAAAGGAACGTGAAGTCCTTCGTCAGCTAGACATTTCTTTAAGTTGGACACGTGGAAGACGGGGTGTACGTTGCTGAGTTCTTCGGGCAGGTCTAGTCTATACGCAACCTCGCCAATCCTCTCGAGAATTTTGAAAGGACCAACGTAGCGAGGTGCGAGTTTCCCTTTCTTGCCAAATCGAACCACGCCCTTCCAAGGGGATACCTTGAGAAGCACGAAGTCACCTGTCTCAAATTCCATAGGTTTGCGTCCTTTGTCAGCGTAACTCTTTTGTCGGCTCCTGGCTTTCAATAAGTTGTCTCGAACCTGTAAAATCTTGTCCGTCGTCTCTTGTATAAGCTCGGGACCGGTGATTTGGGCTTGACCAATCTCGTGCCAACAAATAGGCGAACGGCACTTGCGACCATACAATGCTTCGAAAGGTGCCATTTGAATACTCGCGTGATAACTGTTATTGTACGAGAATTCGACCAAGGGCAAGTGTGAATCCCAGTTGCCACCAAAATCTATTACGCATGAACGAAGCATATCCTCTAAGGTTTGGATAGTACGCTCGGTTTGACCGTCAGTCTGAGGATGGAAGGCAGTGCTAAGGTTGAGTTTAGTACCCATAGCAGATTGAAAAGTTTGCCAGAGACGAGACGTAAAACGAGCATCACGATCAGAAATGATGTCGATGGGAATACCATGACGACAGATTATCTCCTTCATGTAGACCTTAGCCAATTTCTCGACTTTGAAATCTTCACGAATAGGGAGGAAGTGAGCTGACTTGGTCAATCGATCAACGATTACCCAAATGCTGTCATGACCAGCAGTAGTGCGAGGAAGCTTAGTGATAAAATCCATGGCAATGCTCTCCCATTTCCAGATAGGAATTCTTGGTTGTTTGAGTAAGCCAGAGGGACGTTGATGTTCAGCTTTCACTTTGGAACATGTGAGACATTTTGAAACGAAAGTTGCTATATCCTTCTTCATTCCAGGCCACCAATAGGATGTACGCATATCATGGTACATCTTATCGGCACCAGGGTGAATAGAATACTTCGTGTTATGGGCCTCCTTCATCAGGAATTTGCGAAGATCATCACGGTCGGGAATCCAGATACGATTGAGATAGTATAAAATGCCATCAGATTTGGACACGAGACTATTTTCAGCACCACATTGCATCTCGTTGTAGAGGTTACCCTCATTAACGGACGTATACTGAGCGTTACGTATGCGATTTTGAAGATCGTGGACGAGTTGGAAACAACGGATACTTTTGACATGAGTTTTACGACTAAGAGCGTCGGCTACTACATTCGCTTTACCTGGGTGGTATTTGATTTCGCAATCGTAGTCGTTTAACAATTCCACCCAACGACGTTGACGCATGTTTAGTTCCTTTTGGTTGAAGATGTGTTGAAGGCTCTTATGGTCGGTGAAGACCACACATTTAGTACCATAAAGGTAGTGTCGCCAAATCTTCAATGCAAAAACGACTGCACCAAGTTCAAGGTCGTGGGTAGTATAGTTTTTCTCATGAATTTTGAGTTGTCTCGATGCGTAAGCGATAACCTTGTCACGTTGCATAAGGACACAACCAAGGCCGAGGTTTGAAGCGTCGCAATACACGACAAAATCATTGTTACCATCAGGAAGCGTTAGGATAGGAGCATTGCATAGCATGTCCTTGAGCGTTTGGAAAGACTCCTCTTGTTCGGGACCCCAAACAAAAGGTCTCTCTTTTTGAGTCAAGGAGGTCAAAGGAACAGCGATTTTTGAAAAGTTGGAGATAAAACGACGATAGTAACCAGCAAGACCAAGAAACGAACGGATTTCAGATGGGGATTTAGGTGCGATCCAATTCTTCACAGCTTCGATTTTAGCGGGGTCAACGTGAATTCCAAGTTCGTTGACAGTATGACCAAGGAATTGAACCTCTTTTAGCCAAAATTCACACTTGGAGAATTTGGCGTATAGACGTTCAGTACGAAGGAGTTCAAGGATAAGGTGCAAGTGTCGCTTATGCTCTTCTTGCGTCTTGGAATAGATGAGGATATCGTCGATGAAGACGATCACAAAACGGTCCAAGTATGCTTTGCACACGCGGTTCATTAAATCCATGAAAACAGCAGGTGCGTTGGTCAAACCAAAGGGCATAACCACGAACTCGTAATGACCATAACGCGTGCGGAAAGCGGTTTTAGGTACATCTTCTTCGAGTACTCGAAGTTGATGATACCCAGAACGAAGATCGATCTTTGAAAAGCAGGTCGCGCCTTGCAATTGATCGAAGAGGTCATCAATGCGAGGAAGAGGGTATCGGTTTTTGATAGTAAGCTTGTTGAGCTCACGATAGTCGATACACATACGAAATGATCCATCTTTCTTTTTGACAAACAAAACGGGAGCGCCCCAAGGAGAAGTACTAGGGCGTATAAAGCCTTTGTCAAGAAGCTCTTGAAGTTGACTCGAGAGCTCTTGCATCTCAGATGGTGCTAAACGATAGGGGGACTTAGCGACAGGTCTAGCACCAGGCACTAAATCGATGCGAAAATCGACAGAACGAGCAGGAGGCGGACCAGGAAGATCGTCGGGAAATACATCCGGAAAGTCGCGTACAACAGGAACGTCGCTTATGCTTGGGCCTTTGTCCTTCTTTTCCACAATGTGGGCGAGAAAGGCGAAGGTACCCTTTCGTAAGCATTTGTTTGCTTTGATACACGACATAAGCTTAAGGCCTTGAGAAGGCTTTTCACCATAGACGTGTAGAGAATCACCGTTTGGAAGAGGAAGGCGGATAAACTTTTCAGAACAAACAACTTCAGCACGAACTCTCCTAAGCCAGTCCATGCCTACTATGATGTCAAAGCTACCCATTTGCATAGGTATAAGGTCGATCGAAAACGTATGATCGTTGAGAATCAAGGAACAATTGGAGAGAACGGAACCGACAGTGACGGTTTTACCATTAGCGACCTCGACAGCGAAAGATTTTGGCAACTTAGAGCGTTTACACTTGAGCAAGGACTCGAATTCTAACGACACAAAACTTTTATCGGCGCCAGTATCAAATAGACAAGAAGCATAAATATGGTTCACAAGGAACGTACCAGTAATGACATCATTCGCGTTTTGAGCTTGAGCAGTAGTGAGAAGAAAGGCTCGGCCTCGAGCGGGTTGTTGAGCCTGTTGTTGCTGCTGCTGTTGTTGCTGTGGTTGATGTGGTTGTTGTGGTTGATGTGGTTGTTGTGGTTGATGTGGTTGTTGTGGTTGTTTTCGTTGAGGACAGACATCTGCCATGTGGTTGACATCACCACACTTATAACATGCTCGCACACGAACGGTTTGGTTCTGAGGTTGATTGGGAGCAGGGTGTTGAGCTACCATAGCCTGGTTTTGATCGGGCTTCAGGTTGTTGCGACAACGGTTGGCAAAATGCCCTAGTCTATTACAGGTGAAGCATTTGCGACAGGGGGTGCCAGTAGGATGATGGTAAAAGCATTGGTTGCACTTGGGCCACGACCCAACGTAGTTTCCTTGTGGTCCAAAGGTTGTGGGATTAGCGGCTGGTACGGTTTGCAAGGGTTGTGGGTTTGGCGGAGTGACGACCGCACAATTTTGGCTTGAAGCCTTCCGCTTCTTGCCTTGGTTTCTCTTGGACGTTTGGGAGGGTGAGGGTTCAACAATGGCAGTATCAGTCGTAGCTTGGCGTGCATTCTTCGTTGAAACCTTATCAAAGACTCCTTGAAGAACACAATTGTTGTTAAGTTCAGTGGCTATGGCGTAGGCTTCCTCTATAGTCTTAGGGTTAGCAGAGGCAAGGTGATTGGTCAAGGAAGGTGCAACACAGCGAATGAACTTGGCTATGGTTTTGGGTACGGAGTCGACTTGTCCAGGACAGAGGACACTTAGTTGTTTGAAGCGTGTAATCAAGCCATACATGTCGCTCCCCTTTTGCGTTAGATTCCAAAATTCGTTCTCCAACTTCTGGAGTTCGTGAGGGGGACAGAAGTGGTCTTTCATAAGCTGCTTCAGTTCATCCCAAGGTAACGCATGTGCAACGTCGTTTCCCCTCTTGTTTCGTTCGGTGGTCCACCACTCGAGTGCCCTCGAGCGGAAGACTCCAGTTGCATTCAAGGTTCGCAGCTCATCGGGACAACCACTTTGTAAGAATGTAAGCTCGATTGCGTCGAACCAATTCATCATGGCGGTGGCGCCATCCTTGCCAGTAAACTCCAAGGGTTTACAAGCCATGAATTGCTTAAATTGAAAGGTCGGTTTGGGTTTGTCTGCCTTTGAGTCAACAGAGCCATGCGGTGAATCGGTTTGAATCTTGCTAACGATGTCGGGTAGGACTTTAGCAAATTGCTTGGCCATAAATTTCATGCAATCTTTCTGAGACATGGCGGTGGAAGTCGAACCCTTCTTTGACTTGGTTTTCTTTGATGCACCGCGGGACGACATCTAAGAATAGAATGAGGAGGAATGGATGAGACTTGATCATAAATTCAAAGTAAATTTGCAAGTTTAAGTATGTAAGCATGGTGTAACACGTATGGTTCACATAATTAGCATTATTTCAACAAGTAATCAACAAGTACAAACACGTATGGATGCGTGAAAAGAGTATAAATTTAGTTTGTTCACGAGAATTATTATTGTTCTTGATTGCGGTAACGTGCGAAATGATTAAAACGACATTTTGAAATGAATGAACGTTCAAGTATAAAATCACATATAAATTGAGATACATAAAAGAGAGGCTCAATAAAACATAGGATTGTTTCGGGTAGAGAAACGTCGACAATTCCAAAGTGGGTCGAAAGTCCTTTCGATTTAGAGATATTGTGCTTTGGCCTATAAGTAAGATACTCTCGTCGAGAAGCGATTAACGATATCTTACCCTTCCAGTTACTACACATCTCTAAATGATCGGAACATTCGGGACTTTGGCGAGAATAAAAATCAAGGAATGGGACTTAATCGACAAAATGCGGGTTTCACCCCTAACTTGACAATTTCGTACCCTAAATGTGGTTGGTACTTGTCAACCAAAAAATAAGATTTTGGTATTTTGACAAGGGTCCACTAGAGTTGAAATGGAAATTACCATTAAGTTGTGGATGTCACTCCTAGCTTAATGGTGGAATTTCGTGCAAAATAGATTAAAGGTAGAGTGAGAGTCGTTTACCAAATTGTGGGTTTCACGCCTATTTTGGCAAATTCGTCTCGTTGATGCAACAGGAATATAAAATAGCATAAGTGCATTCGTGTTAGCCTTAGGAAAGGCATGTAAATTTAATGAAGAGTATAGCTAGGAAGCATGCATGGTAGAGTACAAAAGTTTTAAACAACAAATAAGAGACAAAATTCCTAGAACTATAGATTAGGGCAAAAGCATGGCAATTTTCCTAATTCCCTATAGTTATGGCTCTGATACCAATCTGTCACACCCCAACCAATGGCGGAAACATCGGGATGAGACGAAGTGTGAAGATTGCTAGAGACATCATAACGCTATTTGTGACAATATTTAATTAAACCAATTTCATTTCATAGATAAATAGTCAAACGTACAAGGAAATCCAAATAACAAGTTCAAAAGAAATTCATAGCAACATAATCAAAATTTGATACAACATTTAAACCTAAACGTCTATATGTGTATCTAGGCATCGTTGCTACTTCATTTTCATGGCATCATCATCATCAACCTGTAACATGTTAAAATAAAATTCAATGCCAAAAGCAAAGGCGAGTACACAAGTTTTAAATAGTATAGCATAAGTATAAAAGCATTTTACTCGAATCCACATGGCAATTTGTAAGCAAGGTAATTAGCATGCATAACATTACATTTAAACCCAAAGTGTCCACTAGTATTTAGCATCCCTTGTCACAAAAGTAACAAGACCGTATAGTATATTGACCTAACAAACCCCCGTCGGGTGGTGTGCTACTCCTATAGCGCTATAATTGTTAAGCGAGGGTATAACATAGTAATGGCATAAAGCATGTATTATCTAGCATAACAAGTAGCATGTATAACGGATTGAGTTCATAAAGCATGTTTATGTGTGTGTAAGTGTAATTTTGTATGGTAACATGTTACAACCCAAAAGTGGTTTAAAATGTAAATGGGTCGAGTGTACTCACGGTTTTGCAAGCTTTCCCACTTGAATCCGTGAAGAGTTGATTTGATGGGGGGAACACCAAGTTATCCTACAAGAGGAAGGTCAAGGTGTATGAGTAATTTGGAAGAAAGATGGGATATTCGGACTTTAAGATTCAAAGAATGAAAAAGTAAATATTATGAAAATATTCACTATGGTATTAGCACTTGTCTTGACACTATAGTAATCCCTAAGGATTTTTATGTGATTTCATAGGTTCAAGACCTATTAGAATCGTGACAAGGAACTACACACATAGTGATAAACTTATTAGCTTGATAGGGGATTTATATAATCACTACCAAGGGTTCGGTTTTAAGGTTTATCATAGTTATAATATACATAATAATTTACTTAGTCATGTAGGAGGCGGGAGGTTGGACCTTCCACTTTGGTACCTCTTGGTGTCATATAAGTCAAGTAGGAGGTGGGAGGTGAAACCCTCCACTTTGGTACCTCGAATGATTTATTAACATGTGGTCATGTAGGAGGTAGGAAGACGAATCTTCTCTTTAGGAACCTCATAGATATGTACAAGAAATAATACAACTAACTAAGCAAAACATCAAGTGGTGTGTGGACATGTATGTAGGTTAGCCTAGGCTAGCCAAGTAGTCACACCATCTTCAAGTTCAATACTTGACACCACTTATGAGCTAAGAACTCGATTAAAACAGAAAGTTTAGAGTGTTTAGACACTCCTATTAAGTGTAAAACAACCTTGGTTTGGCTTTACTAATCATACAAGAGACTAGAAGCATAAGAACACAAGTTTGTTTGAAGTAACAAGAGTTTAGAAAGTTTTTAAAAACACAACAGAAAGTTTATGGACACTTTTAGGGTATTTCCAGGTCTGATTTCTCCAAGGAGAGATCAAGGAATCAAGCCCAAAGATTATCCAAGCATTTAGAAAGAAGAATCAAGTGACTTGGTTGAGTTTTGAGCAAGTTATGCTCACTTTTGTAAGGAGGTATGAATCTGTCCGAATTTCTGAATTGCAAGAACTTTGAGAGTGATTTTGTAGAGATTAGAGAGTGTTGAAAGTGTCTAAGTGCTTGGAGAAGGTGGGTATTTATAGGGAAGGATTAGGGTTAAGGTTAGTTGGCAATTAATATGATTAGTTGAGGGTTAAATAAAAAAAAAAAACAAAACAATTAAATCATGTTGAAAGTGGCGATCGAACAGGCTGTTGACAGCCTTGTTTTGTTAATTTTTTTTTTCATAGCACATATAAGTTGGGTATTTAGATACTAAAATATGATTGGTTGTTGGCACAATATACAATCACTCAAAACGTCATTTTTGAGAATGAATTAAACATTGAAGAGTCAAGGGGAACAGCCACAAAGGGCTGTTCGGTCGTTGATTGCGGCCTGCATGTAATCTTCTTTTATTATTATTATTTTTAACATAAACTTGATACTCATTATAGGTATTAACATTTTGTAGAGTTTGAAACAAATTAACACAAGGACAAATTTACATGGCTGAAAAGCCTTACTTTATTTTATAATTACTTTAACATTTCATTTAACTTCACGTTAATACTATGACATATATTTACTATTATTATTTATAGAATTATTATTATTATTATTATTACTATATTACTATTAGGATTATTATTATTATTATTATTATTATTATTATTATTATTATTATTATTATTATTATTATTATTATTATTATTATTATAACTATCATCATATTACTAGGATTTAACCACGTGTTTAATATTTAGCAAACATGTATAGGTTATGAGTACCAGTATGTCGAGTATCGGTCACGCGTATGTATTCGAGATTGGTAACGTATAACCCGAGTATTGTAACACGTATAAGCATGTATAAAAAATAGAATTTCATTATGACCAAAGTATCAAACGAATGCACATATCAATGTATAAGCATGTATAAACAAAAGATCAATTTCATTACGATCGAAGTCCCAGATTTACAACGGTTTGAAACGAAATACGAGATACAAAAGGAATAAGCTTCCAAAAATAGAAATACGAACAAGACTTGCTATAAATGGAAAGTACGAAAATAGCCGGGCGTTACACTTGAAAAAGAAATCAGATATGCCATGTTATCGTGTCTAAGAAAAAGGAATGAAGAGAGAATGAAGAAGAGTGTTGAAGAGATGGTGAACAATCTGAAGAAGGTTGCTAAAGAGGTTGAAACAGAAGCTGTTAAAGTTGAAGTTGTGAAAGAAGCTGTTAATGAAGAACAGCAGATTGAAAAAGAGGTGAAGAAAGAAGAAAAAGAAGAAAAGAATGAGAATTTGGATGCTGGTAATGATGGTGAGGAAGTCAGTATTGAAGAGAAGCAAGATGATGCTGATCAGATACAGACAAAAGCTGCTGAAAACACCGAGGTGCCAATCACTGAGGTAAATTCTGATTCTGAAAACTTAAAACTGATTGATCAGTGCAAGAAATGCATGGAACCGTGCAGAGCTTGTACTGAAAAAGATGAGCAATTCAGAACAAGAGATCTAGAATTCACTAAAATTGAAAACATTTTCAAAGAAAAATGCAAAGAAATACTAGAAAAAGAAAGAGTTTTTAAAGAAAATGATGAAAAACTTTCTGAAAAATGTAAAGAGATAGAAAAAGAAAATGAAGTTTGAAAGAAAATGTTTCTAAAATGATAGAAAAGTTTTCTCAAAAAGAAATTGCTTGTCAAGAAATGAAAAAGGAATACGACTCAATGAAATTATCATATCACATTACAAAAGAGTCATATAATAAAGTAAAAGACGAAATGAAATATGCTCAATCTAGAATGAATTATCTTTCTGAAACAACCAAAGAGCTTAAACGAATGTATGTTATAAAGCAAGATGTTGTTAATTCCTATATTGAGGATGTTGCTAAGTTAAAGCGACAGATTGCTGATTTAGAACAGGAAAACAACAAGTTGAAAAGTTACCATGTGTCGTCATATGTGCTTGAACAAATTTTCAATATAAAACCGGGAGATGGTGAGTCTGAGCAAAACAAGAAAGGCATTGGCTCAGAGTTTCATCAAGTTCCACCACCGGAAAAATTTGCATTTTATGATGAGGAAAAGGTCGAAAAAGCTTTCAACATGGTAGATCAATTGCCAGACAACATTGACATAACCTATTCCAAATCTGATGATTCTCATGATTCAGAGGTGGTAGGTAAAGTCGTTGAAAGTGTGTTGAAAGAAGAGTCGGTTGATACAGGTAAACCTGAATCACAGGATGAAGATGAAGGAAATCTTCATGATGGATATCTGAAAAACACAAAATCCGAGAAAAATTTGAATGATGATTCAAAGGGATTGGTTTATACCATGATTGGATCAGACAAATTATTCTTAGATGTTGTATTCCTGATTCAGAATGGGATTTCAGAAAAGGTTGATAAAGTTTTCAAAATGGTTGAGATTGAGAAGTCTGAGATTTCAAAGTTTGTTGGTAAGAGTCATAAAGGTTCGTATAACAAACCTGGTTTCAAAAAGAAAAACATGAAGGCTGGGTTGGGTTATAAGAAGAAACAGAATTGAAAGAAAAATGAAGTGCCAAATTATCAGGCTAAAATGAGTTTTGTTCAAGTAAACAGTTTAGCTGAAGAAAAAGAACTCAAAATGAGACAGTCTAATGATGAGTTCTTTGCTAAAAAGAAAAAGCAACAACCACAGGTCAAAGATGTGTCCATGAGAACATGTTTCAAATGTGATCAAAGAGGACATCTTGCACGAAAGTGTCCAAATCTAAAATCTGTGGATGTTGACCACAAGAAGATTGATTCTGAGAAACAAAAATCTGAGTATGTGAGACAAAGGTCAACCAGATTTGATTCAAAACAAACTTGGAGGTACAACATAAACAAGTTTTCTTCGAATCAAAATTGGAAATCAAACACGAACAGGTTTGATTCAAGACAGACCTGGAATTCTCACACACCCAGATTCAGAACAACACAAAGTTGGAAAACATCAGTTGATATGACAAAACCCCAAGAGTTTTGGAAACCAAAAATTGTTGTTCAAAACCAAAGTGTTCAAAAAGATTCACATTTTTACAAACGTGGTACACCGAAAGGTCAAATATGGAGTGTTAAGAAACATGTTGATTCAGTAAAAGATGAGAAAGCTGAAGTTAAAATTGAGAAAGTTTTTGTGAAAAATGATAAAGAATTTCCAGCATTGAATGAAAATTATTGTGTTGAAATGCCTAAGGTCCAACAGACCTGGGCTAAATTGTTCAAGTAATTCAATTAGTTGAATGTGTAGGTGCTCAAGAATACTGAAGATTGTGAGATTGAAAGTTGGAGCAGCCTGGCACATGAAGAGGAAGCAGAGGCTGCTGGACCCTGTGTTGGTTGAAACAGGGAGTTTATATGTTTTTCTGTACATAAATAAACAATATTTTTAAAACCCTAAAAATTTGAAAAACTAAAAACCAAAAATATGTTTGTTTTTAATTTTTGTCAAAAACAGAAATTACAAAAATATATGTTGATTGAATACGCCGAAACCCTCACGGCTGAACAAACATGATTACATTCATCAGATTGAAGAACGGTTTTCAAACTGTAAAAATCAATGTGTTGTAAATCATGGGGGTAATTACTGCTTTTAGTGTAATTCAGTGCATGATTAGCAGAACATGGATGGCGAGACAAAGCTATCAGCATCGTGTTGTCAAATTTCCTTTAATGGTTTTGCATTTTAGGGGGAGAAAAATTGTCAGAAAATACAAAAACATTAGAAAATTTGAAAAACCCAAAAACATGATAAAATTTAAAAAATTGAGTTTTTGTGTAAAAAGAGGAAATGATAGTACATCAGTAGACAGTTGTGGTATGCTAAACAATTGTAAAGAATTAATAAGCGTTAAACAGTCTCACTGATGATATGTCGATAGGTTTTTATACACTTAGTAAACTTTTTCGGGATATAAACCTAAATTCAAACACTTGCTTATTTCGTGGGGAACACTACTTGGATATATAGGTAACCCCTGAAATCTCGTTTGAAAGGTCCCTTATTCTGAGATACTAGGTCTTTATACTCAGTGATATCTGGGGTATTATTCCAGGACTTCTGCTGAATGGAAGTTCTGACCTAGTCCCCGAATAATACTTTCCGCATTGCTTGAAATATAGCGCAGCCCTCAGCATAAATGATTAAACAATAAAATTGATAATCATTGCTGTTGTAAAAAAGATCCTCTAAAGGGGACACACCGAAAAGTCGAAGCCGTCATCTCTCTGCGTATACGGAAGTATCGACCTGAGCTCTCACGGCCCTCGCATCTAACCCCTTACAGATATCATCTGTGGTATAGTCACCTGTAAGACTGAATACTGGGATCTGGATACGGGAGTATATTCAAGAGGTGGGACACATGAATGAGTTTAAGTTCTTAAAACATCTAATTCGTATCCTGAATCAGTTGAAACTTGTATGAAAATTTAAGTGAATCAGTATATCGACAATCTAAGTGAATTGTTTAATTCTTAATGTGTAATTAAGCTCAACGGTACTTGTGACTTGTCAAAAACTGATATGATCCTCTGACGCATACTCAAACAAAAATATTGTCTGTAAATATGTTTGTATATATTTCTTTACTGCTTTATATTTTCAGAAAATTCAAAAAGATTTTGTTTTCTGCTTTATTTTCGATAAACCGATGTCTGAGTTGCTGAGTTTCAAAATCTAAGTAAGCTGATTGTGTTTCTGAAAATAAAACAAGTTCATTAATTTGATACTTGAATTAAAATCAAAAAATTTCAAAAACAGTTTGTGATATCTCCAAGGTCATTAGTTTGGACTTGGACGATTAACTGTGAGGGAGTTGGATTCTTTAACACTGCCAAATCTGTAAAGATTGTTGATAGGGGGAGTGATTTAGAGAGCTGAATAGTGCCAGATTACGATTTCTGGAAAATTGAATGTTTAAAACGTTGTTACTTATAAATGTTTGAGAATTGCAGATGTTATACCAGACTACGATCCCGAAAGCCGAGTCTAAGGGGGAGTCTGAAGACGAGCTCAACGCAAAAGGAAGCATGGATTCAAGAAGCCATGTAACTATTCTAAAGGTGCTTGTATACGGAAAGCAAGGTGTCGATCCCAAAGCACGGAAGCTTGACGAAAGGGGGAGCCTGACGAAGAAAAGAGTCTATAGAAAGGAGAAGCCAAAGCTGAAAACAGATCCACGGGGATTCTGTTCAAACAAAAGAGAGTCTACGTTGATGAAAAAGTGTTAAAGCTTCAAGAAAACTCAAAGAGAGAGAGAGAAAGACAAGACGCTATGAGATTGACTGCGGCAATATCCAAGGGGGAGTCTGTTAGTGCATTTATGTCTATAGCCTTCGTCAATCCGAGCCGTAGCGAGAAACAGAAGAAAACGAGATTTATATTGTAATGTTAGAGATAGATAGTCAAATAGGCAAGGTGGCATAATTGTAATAATGAGAAATCTCATTAAAAGTCAAAGCCTATAAATAGGAGTCTTTATGTTAGATTAGAAACTTTTGCTCATTTGACATTTAGAAAGCTCTAGATCTAGAGAGAGATTCTAGAGAGAGAAAGTGATTAAAGGTGCTTGTTCCTGTTAGACTTCTAATAGAATCACGTTTATATTACATTGTGTGTGTTAGGTCGCGTTCGTGTACGGATTCCGCACGTCATACGTTCGTTTCGCAATCGTTTCGGAGTCAAAACCGGTCCTACAAAGACATTCGTTAACATTCAAATATCAATAAATAATATAAAAAAACATCACCAACTTCAGTTAAACTAAATCAGTACTTACAAAACAAAAGTACAAATATTAAAGGGACTTTCGTATAATCACACACATAGGGTTTTATAAAAATAAAGCAAAAACCGAAAATCATCATCTCTCACAACAGTTAAGCAAATCAACAACAATAAAAAATTATATGGTTGATTTATCAACCGTAATGTAGAAGACAACATAAAGAAGATGCATGCACAAATTGTCACAGAGAATGCTATCAATAACTTCATTAAAGTTAATGCAGTACTTAATCAATAAAAGTACACTAGATTACAGCAACTATTATGATCTTAACAAAGAATATGAAACGCCATTTATGAGGAATACATACTCATAACATAAAAGAATGATAAACTAACATTTATAACACAAACAATAACATCAAAGAAACAACACTTGGTTTTATAGTGTCTAATATATATTATGCAATAGACCTGTTAAGAGCTTTGATAAGAAGCTTATGTGAGAAAACTTCCGAAGGTGTTTTGTGATGTTTATGTTCAATAACGGAGTTGAAAATAATTTTAAATGAAGTTAATACAGATGCTCCATTTACACGGGTTGGATGCATTTAAGTTTTCTAAAATTTATACTTTACCCCCTTCTCTTTAAAATAATGTAATTTTAGCACATTTTACCATAAGATTGTTATGAATGATCATGTGTGTTGTTAAATTCCTAACTTATTAGGTTTGTCCTTTACGGATTGCATAAACATTCATACATTAATAAATACTCGACAACAATTTACATGATTTACACTTATGTAACATATAAAAACACAGGTAGCCTTTAGAGAATTTCCATACAAAAATTTATTAAAAACATAAATCACTATACATTGTTCTTTACGAATTGTAGGAGTATTCGTAAATTCATAAATACTCTTTTACAACAATACACATGATACACTAATATAACATTTAATAAAAACACCACGCATAATAAATTTAAAGCATTAATACTAATATCATAAGTATCATAGTTTTATAAAGCATTATAATACTTCTTACATGTTTTTCGATCTAAAAAACATCATCCAAAATCCAAAATTTATAATAAATATGAGTAAGTAGAAGATACAATTACATGTTCAAAAGTCATTAACCATGACATAACATGTGATCATAGGTTTTGTAGAACTTCTTTGTAAACTACATTAGTAGTGGTTGTACAAACTCGTTTTGCTTTATCACAAATCAAAATTTTCAACCCCTTCCTACTTTTTGCCCTAGATACAACAACATAGAGTTGGCCATGACTAAATACTGGATGTGGAAGATACAAACCAACACGTTCCAACGATTGTCCTTAATTTTATTTATTGTCATAGCAAAGTACAGTGAAAGTGGGAATTGTCTTTGACAAATCTTCACTGGTATTCTTTTATCAGAAGGTGTCATCTTCAGTCTTGAAATCAAAGTATGGTGACCTATATTAGTTCCTGTGATAATTTTTGCTTCAATCACAACTTTTTCGAGTTTCGTGACTTGTAAACGTGTACCGTTACACAATTCATTTGCATGATCAATGTTTCTGAGTAACATCACTGGAGCACCAAGTTTCAATACTAATTTATGGTTAGGTAAACCGGATAAATGAAGATTGTTAAACACGTCAGGAGAAAACACTTGAACTTTTACCCGAGTCTTATCATCATTAACTACCATAATATCATCGCTATTAGGGCCAAAGCCTTGAACTCAAGAAGAGAAGAATCATATGATGAATGATCGCACGGAGGAAGCCCTAGTTGTTGAACCCTGGAGTAGACAACATTGTGAATTCTAGAAGTGACGACATCGATAACATTGGAGGTACAAGGGTTTATAGTTTAAACTTTTATGGTTTGAATTAAAAATTAAAAAATATAGAAAAGAAACAAAATTATTAGCAAATTTGATTTAAATAATCCTAATTTTCTCTATTTGGCTGATAATAATCCCAACTCAGTTATTTTCCGATAATAATCCGAACTTTTCCACTTTTGGTCGATAATAGTCTGCGTTAAAAATAGCTTAACGAAGTTAAGTTTTTTTTCCGAATTACAAACCGGTGTTTTAGGGCTTTTGATTAGAACGAGAATACGAGTTGATTGATGTAAAATTTACATCGAAATACTGCCCCAACGACGAATACGGTGCTTCAATTCGGGTGTTTAAACTTCCAATTAACAAAAATCAAGCCGTTTGGAGCACCGTTTTGAGGTAAGTTTTACATAAATCGACTCGTATCCTCATTCTGATCAAAATCTCTAAAACATCAATTTGTAATTCGGAAAAAAACTTAACTCCGTTAAGCTATTTTTAACGGCGGATTATTATCGGCCAATAGTGGACCAGTTCGGATTGTTATCGGAAAATAACTGAGTTGAGATTATGATCAGCCAAATTGAAAAAGTTATGATTATTTAAATCCAATTTGCCAAAATATTAATAAGTTTATATATTCATGTTCAATTCTCCTATTGAGTCTTTGTCAAAATTCAGTTATACATACATAAACGAATGGACATAAATTAATGTAAATACATGAAATTAAACGTACATTCACGAACATAGATGAACGGAATAGAGGGCTTCTAGCGACACACATACGCCAACAGTCCCTTAGTGATGTATATGTTAATGATTCTCTGTTGAAAAACATGGTGTGGGTAAATAATCTACCAATTGAGATTTCTGGAGGATATCACTGACACTACTAGAAAAGAGGGTTTTTGTCATGAAACTTTTGGTCACAAAACGGTAGCAATTTCCTTGTTGTCACCATTTTGCCACTGAAAACTTGGTGACAAAAACACCCGTGTCAATTGCCCTAATGCCACCAAATAGCCACCATTTTTATATTTTGCTACCAGATTTTTGCCACAACAAAATTGGTCAAAATTATTTGCCACCGCTTCTTGTTTGCTACGGTCTGCCTTATTTGCTACCGAGTTGTGACGGATTTTTTGCCACCGTTTGATATTGCCACCATTTAGCTACCAACCATTTGCTACCCATTTGCCACTGTTTTTCATTGAAAATCGGTGGCATTTAGCACACTTGTTGAATTATTTGCTACCATTTTGCAATTGCTTGATTTTTTTTTCATAAAAGTTACATATCAATAAAATTACAAAATTATATAAAAAAAAGTCTAATAAGTTCACGAAAACCCAAAATTATATAAAACATCTATGTTTGAAAAGCATATAAAACATTCGAATAGAAATGTCAACTAAAACATCAAATAACTAAAATTATCCCAATATGATAAACATCGAATCATTCGAAACCAAGTGTTTATAGCCTATTTTTGAACTGTACTTGTTAACATAGCTTCAATTTATGACATCCTATCGAGCATAGCATCTTTATCAACCTTATCTTTTTCTTTTTCAGTCAAGAACCCCGCAATAATTCCATTTAATCTTTCTTTTTCTTCATCCTTTTCCTTAACGAGCCCCACGATAACTAAGTTCAACTTTTCAATCTACAAAACGACCAATGTATTGAATCAAGAAGTCAGAATTGACGAAAACTAATAACGGGTCAAGTTGGTTGCAAAGATAACAATATCCAACTAGTTTAATAGCCGGGCCGAGTAATGACACTACCTGCTTCTATATCTCCTGAAAGCATTGCCACCACTCGCGACATTGGCGGTCTTTGCATCGGTGAGGTTTGTGTATATATATGGCCCACTCACCTATCTAACCAGAAGAGGACCAAATTACTAACTTCACATTTAGATTATCTTTACCTTTAATTTCATGCTTTTAGTTACAATATTAAACATTTAATTTCATGCTTTCAGTCTAGACCTTAATTACAAAAGCCCAAACAATGACTGCAAAAACTCGCCTAGGGCATAGAAGAAAAAACCCTAACTAAAATTCTACCAATAAACAAACTAGGACTACAAACCACAAATACCTCCAGAAGGAAGCTTCGTGTCTACTTTACAATCAAATCCAAGTTTCAAATGAAGAAAATATTAAATTGGTGAAACAGAACAAACCTGAACTCAGCTTGAAGAAGCGAAACAATGAATCTTTGAACCTATGGTATTAGGCTTATTGAAGCAATATTGAAGAGGCTTAGTTCTTCCATCAGATCAAACGTATGGGAGTAGAGTTCTTTGAATGGCTAGACGTAGGAGAGCAGGTGAGAAGCAGGGATTAAAATTTTGGGAGGAGAGTTATTTAGTTGAAACCCTAGTTAATTGATTTTTGAAGCGCATATCCACTAAAAAAATAATCGGTTTATTTGAATTTTTGTATTGTTACCAATAAGATGGTCACAATTAACAGATCCCTTTTTATTTTTCATGCTTTTGCGTATTTTTCCCATAAATTGCCACCAAAGATAAAAAGGTGGCAAAAATTGCAACCACTTTGCTACTATATCATGATAAATACACTTATTTTCATTTCCGTGGCAAATTGGTGGCTAAATGTGCTACCATTTTTTTCGGTAGCAAATTTTGGTCACAATTGCCCAATTTTCTAGTAGTGTGACAAATCAACAATGAATAAAGTAAGAATAAAGGTGTGTCAAGGAAGAGGACGTGGCATGCGGCTAGGAACGGGAAAACCGCCCTTCATCGATACCGCCAAGAAAGTATTCGGTATGATTTTTTCTCCCCTTAAAATTGATTAGAGATTAAGGATATGGTATAATGAATCACCAATATATAAATTTCTAGATGGTTATATGTTAATTTTATAAACGAAAAGGTATACCTAATTTGGATGTATAATTAATATAATTTTATAAAAAAAGTATAAGTGGAGATAGAAGAAAACATTTTAATTAATTAATTTAAGTTGGATAACTACTTGTTTTATACAAACTTAGTATATAAACCTTACACATTGAGAAACAATAATTTATTATTTTTATTTTATAAAACGATATGTGTGGTTAATGTATGAGGAAAGATATAAACCACTAAAACAGAAATCAAAAGGTTTTTAAATTGGGGAATTGGCCTGTAATAATCTCACATAGACCTTATTGGCTATTAATAATTCCATCTCAGAATATTCCTCCCACCAGTCCCATCTTTCACCTATTTTTTCTACAATAGTCCCCCATAAAAAAAAAACTTAAAGGAGTTAAGTTTTTTCCAAATTACAAACAGATTTTTTAGGGCTTTTGATCAGAACGATGATACGAGTCCATTGATGTAAAACCTACTTCTAAATGGTGCTCCAAGTGACTTGATTTTGGTTAATTGGAAATTTAAACAACCGAATTGAAGCGTCGTTTTCATCGTTTGGACCACCTTTTCGAGGTAAGTTTTACATCAATGGACACGTATCGTCGTTCTAATCAAAAGCCCTAAAAAATTTGTTTGTAATTTGGAAAAAAGCTTAACTTCGTTAAGTTTTTTTTTAACAGGAGACTATTGTAGGAAAAATAGGTGAAATATGAGACTGGTGGAGGGAATATTCTAAGATGGAATTATTAATGGCCAATAAGATTTAGGTGAGATTATTACACGCCAATTTCCCTTTTAAATCAAATGATCAAAACCACAAACTGACCCCTTGTGGAAAGAAGACTTTATGTTGCATGAAGCAGGCAAGCAGCCATATGCAGTTGCAGTCAACGCTTGCTATTAATTCTCATTTATTGTTTTTTTCACTTATTAAAATCTCATGTAGCTTTCAGTCTACTGTTAACCCCAATGAAAGCCATGGACGTGATTACGACGAGCGATGAACAGTGAAGTCATATAAGTTGTATTGTGTTAGTAGGACCGGGTTAATTTTTTGTAAGCCTAAAGCAAACTCTAAAAGTGAAGCACTTTAGTGTTACTAAACTTGATAAAACGAATAGATCAGGTTAGGTCATAATAAGTTTGGGTAAAGAGTAAAGACCAAAGTCATTAACAAAGATAGTATCTTTAGTCTAACAACATAAAAAACGTTGGACTCAACATCATCATAGAAATGCATAATTCTGCATAAACGTATATGGGTAATAAGGCTAAGGGGTGTTGGGTTCGGAGGAATCCCATGTGGCATCGGCGTCGAAGAGGAATACCACCCCGTCATTCGGCATTTGGGGGAATCGGTGAAATCTCCCCCATCTCCCTGAGCTTTGGCTGAGTATTGTATGGTTATGATTGGAGGGAATAGGAGGAAAAAGGGGAAGTGGGAACACTACCCCCTTGATGGAGATGAAATGGGTGATGATGATATAGATCTTATGTGAAGAGTGGGGGAATATAAAACACAGGCCTCTAAAATTTTATCTTTTTTTAAAAGAATATGCAAAAAATAACCTTAAAAATGAATTAAAACTAATACCTTGTTCTAGAAATTGAATGACAATACCATTTGAATTTAATACAACTCTAACAAAGCTAGGTCACTGATGTTATTTGCGTTTAGTGAACAACTAACAATGAAAAAAAAAAATCCAAAAATTCAACTAATTGGAGGATCCAAGGATTAGAACATGTAACCTCTAGTTATCAAAGCAACATATCAACCACTAGGCCAAGCACTTTATAATGCTTTCTTTCGATTCAGCGCATATATATATATATATATATAGGGAGAAGATCATGCGAGAACCACCTCTTATTGCGAGAACTGCGAGAACCAATGTGAACACAACCAAAAATGCCTAAAAATAGCTAAAAATCACACAATTTTTTTAATACTTTTTATATAAAAATCGCTACTTTTCGAAGCCAAAAAAAAAAATTAAAAATTTAAAAAAAATAAAAAATTTTTTGGGCACTAAAAGTAGCGATTTGAGCATAAAAAATATTAAAAAAAAAAAAATTTGTAGATTTTTTTTTGATTTTTTTTTTAGATTTTTTTAGGTTTTTTGGGGGTTTAGTTTTTAGCATTTTAGCTTGGTGGTGGGGGGGGGGGTGGTTTAGGTTTTTGGGGGGTGGGGGAGGGGGAGGGGGGGTTTAGGTTTTTTTTTGGGGAGGGGGGGGGTTAGGTTTTTTTAGGGTTTTTTTTAGCTATTTTAGGTTGTGTTCACATTGGTTCTCGCGGTTCTCGCAATAAATGGAGTTCTCGCATGAGCCCCACCCTATATATATATATATATTATATTTAAAAAAATTAAGGCCCTAATATGTTTTTGACCATGGGAAAACTCTATAGTTAGACATGCTTTGTTGGGAGTACTTCAAGGATGGGTGATGTTTGGGAAGTCTTCAATCAGGTAAACAAACAAAGTCGTGAGCTCCTTGTGGGCAGAATAAAAAAAAATATTAGTTTGCATGAGGGGCTAGATGTTACGATTGGTATCAAAATCACTCATGGTTTGTTTATGATGATGAGGCAAACTCATCGTTTACATTGACTTCCAGGGGATATTTGTGACATGCTAGACAAATCTCAGAATTCACAGTGTTGTTATGTGCACATGAGAGATATCATCAGACTAACACATAAGGATTATACTCCGCCTCAAATACCGTAAATATGTTTTGAGCGTATTAGTTTTAGATGAGAGAACTCTACAGTGATGCATTCTTAGGTAGAAGTAATTCCAAGATGAACGACACCTCCTATGAATTTACACCCATGCAACAAAAATAGCAAATTGTAAGGTGCTAAATAAACAAATATTTATTGATTAGGGGATCTAGATCCTACATATTTTATGCTTTAAAGCGCTTGTCTAAGCCATGCAATAAAATACTAAATGAACCTATGGGAACAATGCTCAATTGCCTAAAAAGAAAATTATCGAATAAAACTTTTTTAAAACTATGACAATTACAATATATACACAAATCTCTTCAACGTTATGAATACTATTATTCTAATCATTTTCCTTTTTTCCTGTTGGTTTTTACTCGATTGTGGTCGTAAGAATCTGAATCTACTTTGATTATTCTTAATCATTTTGCTTTCTTAACTAAGTTTCAATGATTAATGTTGGTGATGTCATAATCCAAATTTGGCCGGTTTTAGATAAATTGACCAAAATTACGATCAGTCTCAGTCTTAATTGCATGATGATACATTGATGTGAGATTTAACGCGGAATGGAAACGAAATATTAGAATAATCTTAAAGAGAAATCAATACAGAACTCAAAATGTCAAATTCAGTGGAAATATAACTCTTAAATAGACATGACAACATAACACATTTTTAAACATAAATCTATATAACCTACCATTTATAGCGACTACCTTGACTAATTCCGTAAGCTTACCTTAGACAAGAGAAGCTGATACGAAGGCGAAGGTATGTTATTGGTTCTTATCCGCATTCAAGTTATCGGTTGCTTAGAAGTTAGAATCATTAAACGAAACTTAAAAGTTTGAAAATAATACATCTGAAAATGAAATAAAAATGAACCGGTAATTAGTGTAGGGCTCGGAATTTGAGTTAAGCCTTTAGGCTTCTTGATTTTGGACTTCTTGAAAGCCTTCTTAAAATTTTAACAAAACCCAGCCCAACAATTGGCTTTCTTTTTAATAAGCCTATTGTAGAAAGAATGGAAAAAAAAAGGAAAAAAAAAAAAAAAACAACACTTCAGTTTTGATTGTATTGATTTAGAAAAAAAAATCTAAAAACCAAAACTGATCATGTAACATACAAGGTCGAAAAATGGGCATGCTGACTAATGGGTCCGGTTTAGATGGTTGTTTATGGTTTTATCTTAATCCGTTAAATCAACGGTTTAGATGATCGTTTTTGGTTTTATGTTGACCCGTGAAGTCAACTCGGTAAAATAATTTGAAAAGTGCAATTGCAAGATAGCAATTCATTAGATACCTTTATTAATGACAATTGGAAGTTTACTGAATCGTTTGGACTCTCCCCTGGTTCTTCTCACAAGATCACCGTAAATAATTAAACTAAAAATAAGGTGTTGGTCTATTAGTAAAGGCAAAACCTTTAAACACCTTAGATGGAGGAAGGGGGGGGGGGGAGGCAAAACCTTTGTTAGTAATGGATTTATTAAATAAAGGAATTAGATGGAAATAAAGTTTTCAACATAACCTTTAGTTTGGATAAAGAAATTACGTTTGTCATTTGTAAGAATAAAAAATACTAACGCATTGATCAATTAAGCGTAGTTAACGTTAACTAGAAAAAATGAAAGATTCTACTTTGAAAAGCAAAGTCTTTTCCCTTCTAAAAATGAGGGGTTGTTTGTTTCAGCTTTTAATGGGTTTTTAATGGTTCAGACCTCTTACTGGTTCAGCACTTAATTGTTCATATTGTTTGTTTCGCAAGGAAATGTTTGAATGGTTCAGACATTTGCCTCTGAATGGTTAAATATTATACTGAGTCTGAATGGTTAGAACCTCTTATCTGAATTGGTTGGACATTTGCCTTTGAATGGTTAAATATTATACTGGCTCTTAATGGTTTGGATATCTTATTGATTCAGCACTTAATGATCAGATCTCTTACTAGTAAGCACTTACTCGTTCAGAAGTTGTCAAACAACTCCTAACTTGTCTTAATTTGGATAGAGAAAATATTAAATCCACATCATAATTGATTCAACTTTAAGTGTGCTAGAAAACTACTAAACCTTATCACATAGACATAACTATTATTATCATAGTCTTGTACAAAAATCAACTATCTGTATCAACAAATAACACTAACAGATCATAAGAATTTTATGGACTTTTGGCTTTAGGATAAAAGGTAGTGAATAAACCAATCACTCTAAGTTGGTTTTGATGAAAAATTGGTGAATAGACCAAAAACCTTGCAAACCTCAAACAAGTGACTAAGTATGCCTAAAATGATATATCATGACATTGATGAAAATCCCCTCCTTTGATAAACAACTTTTAAATACATTTTAGGACATTTATTATTACTTGAATACATTTCATTTATTGTTACTTGAATACAATATCTTTTTAAATTATGTGTTTGTTTAATCTTGGTTGTGAAATATTTGTTTTCGCGTGTTTCCGCCCGGTGGTAAAAAAGTAAAAGAAGAGATGTAATGACTTGTGAAATATTTGTTTTCACGTGTTTTCGCCTTGTGGTAAAAAAGTAAAAGTGTTGGATATAATGTTCAATTGTCGATTATAATTCAATGTTGCCGTCAAGGTACGACCCAAAGAGTTACACTTTGGGCAACGAACATTTAACGGTGTTTTAATCGTTAATCACCGGATCACGAAATAATAAGCGTAATAAAAGAAACGGGTAATTATTTAGAATAATTACGGAGAGCCAGATTAATATTATGATTAATTTGTTAATTATAATTAATATCAGATAATTAAATATGTATATCTATATTGTTAGTTATTAGATAATTAATAATAATAAGGAGAGATATTGTTTAATTATGAGATAGTTATGAAGGAGTTGTGATTAGATTACAATTCTTAATCCTTGTTTTAAAATAAAAGACACATGCATATCTTTTAATAAAAAAAGGACTTTTCATATGTTTCTCCATGACTCTCGATATGGGTTCCTAATTGTTATCATAAGGAATTTCTATTATGTGTATATATATATAGAACTGTTAATTAAAGGCTTTTTCTTTTGAGGCTTCACAAAGAAACGTTTGACCGGAGGAAGCAAGGAAGAAATATTCGGCTCTTTATCAATCCCAATATTGAATTCCAAACAGCCCCATTTAATTCATAGTTCTTTATTCTTCGATTACGCAAAAGGTAAGCAGAGCTTTGAACTTTACTTCTTTAGATTATGGTTACGTTTGAAATCATGTCAAACGAACAAATATGATTTCGTGATCAACGATCATCTAGCGAGATCGTTCGTTGAACCAAGGTGTCTTTTTGGATGTCACGATTCTTTATTTTATTTTAACCTATTTTGATTGTAATAAGATCACTGGTGGAATCGGTTTAGAACCGAACCTCGTGTACATGTTTTCCGCTGCGCTCAGTTTGTTTGACAAATTGAGTAAAAATTATTTTCTAAAAGTTACACGAAAATTTCCAACAGTGGTATCAGAGCTTCTTTACAAATCAAAGTAGGTTTATTTTTGATAAAATAATTTATAGGATTGCATGCTTAAAATCGAGTAGATTTGGCATAGGAATTTGTCATGTATAATAGTTATAGGCAAATTTTTATTAAGGCCAAACATGAACACTTGTCAAAGTCCACTTTGACAAAATAATTTTTGGCCTTAACCTATTTCGTTTAGCTTAATGATCGTACTATGCAAATCCGGGTCTAGAATCGGTTTTAATATAACACGCGTACTAAATAAATTTTTTGAGCTACGCGCGTTACACACAAAAAATAAAACCGATAATATTGAAATAATGATTTTAATATGAAAGCGATATATATTTTTTTTATTAAAAAAAAATAGAACTCATTAAATTTTTCCAATCCGAAATTTAAACAAACAAAAAAAAAGGAAGTTTTTTTTTTTAGGATTGGATCCAAGATTAAGTGGGAGCACAAAAGGGTTTGTGCTACACTTAATGGGCTCGGTTCACGTTCTTGGGCTCGAACGAACCGAACATATTATGAACCCGGAATTGCATATTTATTTATTTATTTATTTTGCGTTTTTGCCATGAGATGTTTATTACGCCATAAAATTAATAACTAATACACGATCATTAAAACGACAATTTTAATAAAAGGTTTATTAAGTATTGGATAGGTAATTAAAATAAACAGTTTATTTTAAAATACAAAAATCAAAATTGGTTTTTCAAAAATTAAAAGTTAATTTGAAAACCATAATTAATAAAAGTTATTGATTAAAATAAATTTGCGACACGACCAACTTAGATTAAATAGGGTATTTAAAATTAATCGGTCGAGTGATTGAAAGGTGTTTCAAATCGTCACAAATTAAAACGTAAAATTGAATTTTACAAAGGAATTGTATAGCCTATGTTCATGCCATAGGCCGTACAAGTATTTTAAAACGACCCGAACTGGTAATTTTAAAATATAACCCAAACTAAAATCGATATTCTACGCCACCCTGAATTAAGAACACCCGAACTGATCTATCCGAACCCCTGGTGCTAGTGTTTACCCTGCATCCAGGCCTACGGTTTTGGTTAGGGGTAGTTCCGCGATTTCCATGCTTACATGGGCCGGGCTACAGTTCTGATTTGAGGACAAATATCACTTTTGCGACACGAGAGCAAATGTTAGTGTTTACCCTGCATTCGTCTTCTACGGTTGTGAAAGTGGGCGTAGTTGGGGTTAACGTACCAATGCTTGACAACACTCGTCATGCGACCCCAAACCGAGAATTGTGTAGTTGACACAATTGGTGATCGTCACCTACCCTTCAATCTATGCCAGTGAAGAGTGCTAAGTCCATTCACTGAGTTATGGGGAGATGGGATCTCATCCTAATTCCTAAAATTTTGTATATCTTGGGTCAAAATTGAATTAGGTTAATGCATGAAAATTACTAATAAAATTTTCTTCTAAATTCTACAGATGTCTACAAACAATTCTGATAACACCAAATTCTCGCTTAAGTCCATCCTTGAAAATGCGAAACTTGATAATTCTAACTTCATGGATTGGTACCGCAACCTGAAAATTGTTCTCAGGGCGGAGAAAAAGGCTTATGTCCTTGAAGGACCAATTCCCGAAGCACCTGCTGCTAATACGGGTGCAGCCCGTAGGACATGGGAAAAACATGTTGATGATTCCCAAGATGTGACATGTCTTATGCTTGCTATGATGATTCCAGAACTTCAGAAGAATCTGGAAAACTTGGGCGCATATGAGATGAGTGAGCAGCTGAAAAACATGTTTCAGCAGCAAGCTCGTCATGAGCGTTTTGAGGTGATGAGATCTCTCATTACATGTCGCATGCAGGAAGGTACTTCGGTCAGTGCTCATGTACTGAAAATGAAGTCTTTCGTTGATCAACTGGAGCGTCTGAACGCACCCCTTAGTAATGAGTTAGCTACGGATGTGATCCTTAACTCGCTACCCAATTCATATCATCAGTTCGTAATGAACTATAATATGAATGGGTGGGAAAGAACGATCCCAGAGTTGCATCAGATGCTAAAAACTGCTGAGACAAACATCCCAACTAAGGGCAATCCAGTGCTGGTGATCAGGGAAGGAAGAATTACCAAGAAGAAGCAATCCAAAGGAAAAGGCAAGGCGAGTAAGCAAGACAAAGGCAAAGGCAAAAAGGTTGCCACTCCAAAGGCAAAGCCTCATAAAGATGCCAAGTGTTTTCACTGTGATGAGATCGGGCATTGGAAGAGGAATTGTCCCAAGTACCTGGCTGAGTTGAAGCTTAAGAAGCTGCAGATTGGAGAATCCTCAGGTATACATGTTATTGATCTATTTTCCTTTTCGAGCAAATCTTGGGTGTTTGACACTGGATGTGGTTTTCACATTTGTAATGATTTGCAGGGACTAAAAAGGATTAGGAAGCTGAAGCAGGGTGACTTAGAGCTGCACGTTGGGAACGGGCAGAATGTTGCTGTGAAGGCAGTTGGAGAATTTATTCTTGAATTACCTTCTGGATTGTTTATTACATTAGACAATGTTTTTTATGTTCCTAGTTTGACTAAGAATATTATTTCTGTTTCTGCTTTAAGAGAACAAGGTTTTAATTATGCTTTTGATATTGTTAATGGTAACATTTCTGCATTTTTAAATGGCGTGTTCTATTTTGAGGCTAAGCCTCACAATGGTGTCTATGAAATAGATACTTCTAACAATAGATCAAATAATATAGTATGCTCTCTTTCCTCTAAACGTGTTAAAACTAGCTTTAATCAAACATATCGTTGGCATTGTCGTCTTGGCCATATTAACATCAATCGCATGAGGAAGCTCCAGACCGCAGGGATTCTAGAATCCACGGGTCAGGAGACTTATGATTTATGCGAATGTTGTCTAAGTGGCAAGATGACTAAGGCCCCTTTTACCGGAACTAGTGAAAGGGCCAAAGACCTGTTAGGACTCATACATACTGATGTATGTGGTCCATTCAGGACTATGTCAAGGAACGGGGAAAGATACTTCGTTACATTTACTGATGATTATAGTAGATATGGATATGTTTATCTTATGAAGTTTAAACATGAAACCTTTGAAAAGTTCAAAGAATTCCAAAATGAAGTACAGAATCAACTAGGGAAAACGATTAAGGCACTTCGATCCGATCGAGGTGGTGAATACATTAATCAAGAGTTTGATGAACATCTCAAGAAGTGTGGGATTATATCCCAACTAACTCCACCCGGAACACCACAACTCAATGGTGTGTCTGAGAGGAGAAATCGAACCTTATTAGATATGGTTCGATCAATGATGTGTCGTACAAACTTACCACACTCCTTTTGGAGTTATGCTCTTGAAACTGCTACACGTCTTGTGAATATTGCTCCTACTAAAAAGGTAGAAAAGACACCATATGAGATGTGGCATGGTAAACCACCTAAAGTCTCTTACCTTCGCATATGGGGATGTAACGCTTATGTTACCAGTGAGTCTTCGGACAAACTTGATCCTCGCGGTGAAAAGGTTGTTTTCATTGGATATGCATATCCGGTTGGTTATTATTTCTATAATCCTGCTGAAAATAGAGTTTTCACTAAGCGTCGAGGAACATTCCTAGAGGATGAGCTTATGGCGCGAGGAATTGGAGATAATCTTGTGGATCTTGAGGAAATTCGAGAACCACAAATTAATCAACCAATAGTCGAATCTGCCTCTCAACAAAATATTGTTGAACCTGAACCTGAGAGGATTCAGGAATCTGATGTAACACTAGGCGTCCGCAGAAGTACGAGGGATCGTCATGAACCTAATCGGTATTCACCTGATAGGTACGTCTTGATAATAGATCAAGAAGAGCCCTCAACCTACAAAGCTGCGATTTCAGGTAACGAATCTGAAAAATGGCTCGAAGCCATGGGCGTCGAGATGCAATCCATGTATGACAACCAAGTCTGGGATTTGGTTGAACTTCCTCCCGAATGTCGGACTGTAGGAAGTAAATGGGTTTTCAAGTTGAAAACAGACATGGATGGAAATGTGCAAACTTATAAGGCTCGGTTGGTTGCTAAAGGATTTACTCAAACTCAAGGAGTTGATTATGAGGAAACCTTCTCGCCAGTAGCCATGCTTAAGTCTATTAGGATTCTACTTGCCATAGCCGCGTATTATGACTATGAGATATGGCAAATGGATGTCAAAACCGCGTTCCTAAATGGACACCTTACAGAAGATGTCTATATGGAGCAGCCTGAAGGTTTTGTAGATCCTAAGAATCCAAAGAAAGTTTGCAAGTTGAATAAATCCATTTATGGATTGAAACAAGCATCTCGAAGCTGGAATCTTCGTTTTGATCAGAAAATCAAACAATTTGGTTTTATCAAAAACGAAGATGAGCCATGTGTTTACAAGAAGGCAAGTGGGAGTTCTATTACTTTTCTGATCCTGTATGTAGATGACATACTTCTCATTGGAAACGATATCCCAATGCTGCAGGATGTTAAATCCTGGCTTGGTAAATGTTTCTCAATGAAGGATCTTGGAGAAGCTGCTTATATTCTAGGAATAAAGATTTATAGAGATAGATCTAAGCGGCTACTTGGACTTAGTCAAAGTACGTATATCGATAAGGTCATTCGGCGCTTTTCGATGCAAGATTCCAAGAAGGGTCTCTTGCCAATGGCAAGTGGAACCGTACTGAATAGTAATCAGTGTCTCAAATTGGACAAAGATAAAGAGGATATGAAAAAGGTTCCATATGCCTCTGCTATCGGTTCCATCATGTATGCCATGTTATGTACTAGACCGGACGTATCGTTTGCTCTGAGCTTGACTAGCAGATATCAACAGAATCCTGGTAAAAGTCACTGGATTGCTGTGAAAAATATCCTAAAGTACTTAAAAAGAACTAAGGGTATGTTTCTGATATTTGGCGGTTTGGAAGAAGAGCTGAAAGTAAAATGTTATACTGACGCAAGCTTCCAAACGGATCGTGACGATTCACGATCTCAGACAGGCTATGTTTTTACTTTAAATGGTGGTGCTATAACTTGGAAGAGTTCTAAGCAAAGCGTGGTGGCCCAGTCGACCACTGAATCAGAATATATAGCGGCTTCAGAAGCTGCTAAGGAGGCTGTTTGGATGAAAAAGTTCATTGCTGATCTCGAAGTTATACCAAGCATACAGAAGCCTATCGAGATATTTTGCGACAATACAGGTGCAATTGCTCAGGCAAAGGAACCAAGGTCGCATCACAGCACGAAGCATATTCTCAGAAAATTCCACTACATACGGGAAGTTTTGGAAAGAGGAGACATCGTAGTAGAGAAAATTGATACTGATCAGAATCTAGCGGACCCGTTTACTAAGCCTATACCTCAAGTGAAACACGAGAAGCATGCAGATAGTATAGGTCTTAGATATGCTAGACAGTGGGTCTGATTTTGTAATTTAGTAATTTGGTGCATTTTGAACTGTAAACAGTATTTTATGTTTATTTGAATTTAATGGTTGAATGTCTTTTAAACTATTATATCTGTGTTCAAATATTAGTACGTTAAGTATCTATGAATATTGTATTCTAAAATGTCCGTAGTCTATCAGATTCGTGAGAACCAATCTGGTAAAAGACTATTGTGAATTAGATGGTTGATCCATATAATGGATACTCAAAGTGTTGAGAACCATATTCACTGATATGATTAGTTGAATTATATTGGGCGTAACTCGTTTCAAAATGATCTTCATGGATCTTAGTCATAAGACATTTTGAATAGGTACGATCATTGTATCCTTAGACCTGCGGTACATACTAGAACTAACTTAAATGAATGGTTGCTCTTTGATTCTATCTAACGCTGTACGTAACTGGCAGTAATAAGGATAGTTTTGGGAATGATCTGAAGTTTAGTGGGAGTTGTTTGTAACCAAAGGGATCTGTGCTTCTATACTTAGGAGAGGAACACTCTGGCGCCTTTCGTTGGTTTGAACTGGTGTTAAACGCGTGGCCACGCTCGAACTAGTAATAGTTTGATAAACCACTTACAAATCAGGAACGAAATTAGAAATGGTTGAATAATATATGAGAATGAATTCGATCCATGTCTCATTTTCAACAAGTGTTCAATACAGAGGGATAAATGAGTCGATAACCAAGGCTATAGTATTTGCATAACCAAAGGACTGATTAGTGCAAAGAATTAGTTGACATAAATATGTCATACCATGCCGGGGGCAATATGATGCAGCTAGGCATCCACTATTGTCTACATTGAAACTTAATCGGTCAATCGACCAAGTGGGAGATTGTTGGATATAATGTTCAATTGTCGATTATAATTCAATGTTGCCGTCAAGGTACGACCCAAAGAGTTACACTTTGGGCAACGAACATTTAACGGTGTTTTAATCGTTAATCACCGGATCACGAAATAATAAGCGTAATAAAAGAAACGGGTAATTATTTAGAATAATTACGGAGAGCCAGATTAATATTATGATTAATTTGTTAATTATAATTAATATCAGATAATTAAATATGTATATCTATATTGTTAGTTATTAGATAATTAATAATAATAAGGAGAGATATTGTTTAATTATGAGATAGTTATGAAGGAGTTGTGATTAGATTACAATTCTTAATCCTTGTTTTAAAATAAAAGACACATGCATATCTTTTAATAAAAAAAGGACTTTTCATATGTTTCTCCATGACTCTCGATATGGGTTCCTAATTGTTATCATAAGGAATTTCTATTATGTGTATATATATATAGAACTGTTAATTAAAGGCTTTTTCTTTTGAGGCTTCACAAAGAAACGTTTGACCGGAGGAAGCAAGGAAGAAATATTGGCTCTTTATTAATCCCAATATTGAATTCCAAACAGCCCCATTTAATTCACAGTTCTTTATTCTTCGATTACGCAAAAGGTAAGTAGAGCTTTGAACTTTACTTCTTTAGATTATGGTTACGTTTGAAATCATGTCAAACGAACAAATATGATTTCGTGATCAACGATCATCTAGCGAGATCGTTCGTTGAACCAAGGTGTCTTTTTGGATGTCACGATTCTTTATTTTATTTTAACCTATTTTGATTGTAATAAGATCACTGGTGGAATCGGTTTAGAACCAAACCTCGTGTACATGTTTTCCGCTGCGCTCAGTTTGTTTGACAAATTGAGTAAAAATTATTTTCTAAAAGTTACACGAAAATTTCCAACAAAAAGAAGAGATGTAATGACTTGAATAAATCTATTACACATGTTTTTGACTTTATTGATTATCATATTTTATTTTTGTTTCATTTACATTATATAAAATAAAATACGTTACCCACAAAAATTTTAGTCTAAATTCTCCACTTCTACAATGTTTACATACTCAAAATTGTATTGTGATGTTTGGTTTTTAGCAGGATTACGTACTCAAATTGGACATTGATGATCGAGCTAAATACACCATTATTTTAAGTTACGATTTTTTCAAAGTTCACCAATTTTCAACGACAATTCCAAGACCACTCAACAAAAATATTAAACAAAACCACCGTTTCTAGCCATGTCTACTATGATGCCACTATCTATACTAGTGACAACTGTCTAGACTTACCACCAATATTACCCGATGTACAACTCATTATAACATATAAAACCGGAATTTAATTGTTCAAACACTTGGACAAACATTTACACCAACAAAAAAGATTAAAGAAAAACACACACTCCGGTCCACCGGTTCATCAACTTTCCGACCGGTTCACTAACTTTTTGACCGGTTCACCACCACCTTCAAGCACCGGGAGCCGCATCCTTCACCTTACTTTGTAAATACCCTCCATACTCCCTAGCATAATCCTTCATATGACTCGCGGTATCCACGATCCGGCTCCTCGCGTAATCCACCCGGTCGGACCCGACCGGGTGCAACCCTCTAAAATATTTATACAACCACGCCACCGCGGCAACGGTAGCAACACCCGAACCGCAAACCAAGAGAAAACCGGCTACAACTACGAACAAGAGGGTACCAATCGGGACCCATATGGGACTAGTTAGGATGATAACGGGTGTGCAGAAGATGAGGCCCACGAGGGAGACGGTGATAGTGACGCCGGTGAGGAGGAGCAAGATGGCGCCGGAGATGAGGAGGGTCATGATGCCCATGAGTTGGGTTGAGTTAAGTGAGTGGTGGCGGAGGCGGTGGAGGAATGGTGGTGGACGGTGGAGTTGGAGTGGGCCGGCGGTGGTCCGATCGGTCATGGTGAGGGTTTGGTTAGAGAGGGGGGGGGGGGGGGGGGCGGGGGGCGTGAGAGAGAGAGAGATGGAAGGAGAGTTTGATATGGAGTAGGGTTTGGGGGACACGTAAATTGATCACAAAACATGCAAAAGGACACGTGGGTGATATCATATTAGAGGATCCTAGTACACGTGGGGATCAAATGAGATGGTTGGTTGACGTAAACTCTTTATGGTATACTTACAAAATATATTTTCCCTATAAAATGTTATAAAATACCACAATTTTAGTCATAAATCATACTTAAAACTCATAAATAATAGAGTAAAGATCACTAAAACAATATTCAAAGCCTAACAGTCTATAAAAACTTTAAACGCATCATCGTAGAACTATGAATATAAAACACAAAATGATAATCAACATAAAACAAGCTAATGTTAGTCATTCGATAATCAAAACCTTATCATCCAAAACACAACACAACACAAAACCCACAAATATGACGTTTTAGTAATCTTCATTTTATTATTTGTGGGTTTTGAGTGTGTTTTATGGTTGACATCATGGTATTTTATTACTTTTTACACTTTGTAGAAAAAATTGACTTTATAGCCAGCTCCTATCCATATTGATATTGGAAACCTAAACTGTAAAACTTGAGTTAAAATATTGTGACCGACGAAGGTTGAGTGGTAGTGAGTAGTCTCGTAAAATTTTAAATGAAAGGTTATAGGTTCGAGTTTCGTCTCACGTAAATTTTGTTTTGGGTTAAATTAGAGAGTTTTTTTTTGTTATGGGTTTCCTCGTAGGCTTGAAATAGAAGAGTGATCCATTTGTTTGGGTGATTTTGGATGTTAAGGTTGTTAAACATAAATTCAAGGGTAAATTACACTTTTCGTCCTTTATATTTGTAACGGGTTGTAATGGATGACCTTTAACTTCAATAATTACAGTTCCAATTCTTTATTTGGAAAACCGGTTGCATGTTTCGTCCTTTACCCCAAACCATATTAGAAATTTAAGTTAACTATGATCATGTGCTTAGTATGTGAGGGCAATTATGTCCTTTTACCCTTTATTCCTCCCACCTTATAAACCCCTCTTTCACTTTCCTTCCTAAATTAGGGTTCCAAACTTCAAACCTGCAATCCAAGCCCCACCACCACCGTATCCACCACCGCTAATCAACCTACAACCGTCCATCCACCGTCACGGCTGCCAACGACCACCATCCATCACAACCATGGACGACACCTTATAACCTACCCCATCATCAATGAGAGTTATTAAATTCAACCCATCCACCAAAATCTACACCCACCCCATTCACACCTTGAAAGTTATATTATATGCTCTCTTCAATAGAGCATCTTCTCTCTTCCCGTAGCCAGGGACTTTGTGCAAAATCAATAATTTACAAGGTTAAACTAGACAATTTTTTAGGACTATCTAGATGATTCTGATCCTAACAATCTGATGGGTTTTAGATTTTTTAATTTATTAACAAAAAAAGAAGTGGCCAAGAATCATCGATGCACATAAGAATGCAAACTAAATGTTGGTGCATCCGTCTGTCGCCTACGTCTTGTATCGAGTCTTGTTTAGAGTTAGTGAGAATAGGGCACGAAATCCAAGAAATTGGTTTTAGCAGGTGATTCCGCATGAAATGACCCTATGTCATTTCAAGCGAAACCTCAATATGCTGAATCCGCTCGAGAGTGTAACCTATGATTTCGCTTGAGTTGAACTTTGTGATTCCGCTTGAACCGGTCAAGTGATGTTCAAGCGGAATAGCTAGGCCTATATATAAGTCCTTAGGAGCGAAATCAAAAGTTAGTTGTATGCGTTGTCTTCCGGTGAGCCACGAATTGCTGCCGAAGTGTTGTCAAGCTTGTAAACGGATTGTTGATCAATAAAAACAACAGATTAAAGTGAATACGGCTGATATAGCACCAAAACATTTGTTTCCGCCTCTTGTTTTGGATAAAAACTCTTCTGATCGACTCGTTCGGGTCTGATAACGATCCTACAAGTGGTATCAGAGCTCAGGAGGAAGAGTTCTTGCCATTTCAGCTGTGTTTTCTGATTTTCTACACCTTCTTCTTAAAAATCAAAATTTTTCTCGGTAAAATCGGCTCAATTTCACACATATCACTCGCAATCATGTATTAACTAATCTTTGAAAGTTTCACAATTAAAATCGAGCTAAAACTTGATATTTTTGAGGTTCCGCTTGAAATCGTTTTCGGAAATAGTGACGTCATACTGATTTCGCTTGAAATCAGTTTTTGATTCCGCTAGAAAACATTGATTTCGCTTGAAGATTTCTTCTGATCCCGCTCGAAACAAAGGTTCCGCTTGAACCGGTGACTGATCCCGCTCGAAACTGAGATTCCGCTTGAAATCTCAGCTGGTTATTCCGCTTCAAACTTTCAAAGGTTGATTTCGCTTGGAAAGAATTTGTGATTCTGCTTCAAGAGTCATTGTTATTTCGCTTGAAAAAATATTAGTGTTTGATTTCGCTTGAAAGTATATCTTTGATATTTCGCTTGAATCTGAAAGTTTGTGAACTTTGAAAAATTGAAACATGGACAACGAGTTCTACAACGCCTTTGCTGGTCCAATGACTATCACTCAGAGTACATTGCTTGAGAATGAAATAGGAACTTCACAAAAACCACCTAAGCTCTTGGATATTGATGATTATAATGCTTGGTCCGAACGTTTTTGAAATTGGGTTGAAGCTTATCACTTAGATGCATGGGAACACACTGAAGTCCTATATGAAAGGCCCACAAGGAATGGTAATCAGATAACGCTAATCAGAGAAATGAGTGCTGATGAGAAAAAGAAGCATAGAGATGAGAAATTGATGGTGAGTCTGCTTCAGCAAGCAATTAAAGAGGACATTTTGATTTTGCTTCAACATGATGGAAGTGCATATTCAATCTGGACCGAATTGGAAGCAAAATCTATAGGAAGTGATGATATGCTTAAAAACAAGATGTCACTCATGAAGAAAGAATTTGATCTATTTCGTGGGTTGAAATCTGAAAACACCAAGCAAATTATTGAGAGATATTGTAACTTGGTGAGAAATATGACTAAATTGGGAATCAAAAAGGATACTGATGAACTGATTGAGAAACTTGCTGATGCGTTACCACATGATATTTGGGGAACTTATCTAATGATGTTGAGAAATAACAGAAAAGAGTATAAAAAGCTAACACTAGGGGAGTTCATCAAACATTTGGAAGCTCAAGAGATGGAGCAGAGGAAGATTGCTAGGATGAAGAACTATGATGGAGAACAGGATATTGGTTTGTATTTTAAGAATGGTGTTAGTGAAAAGACAAATCTCTCTCCAAAGGTTGAAACTGCTTATAATGTAAAAGGTTCTCCTGAAAGTTCATCTCAGGGATCAAGCAGCACAACAGGATTCTCTTCATTTCCAACATATGATCCACAGTTTTCTACGACAAAGAGTGGCAAAATTCTTCAATGCAACATTGCCTTAAAGCTTGAAAATGATCAGAACTATACTGAGGAAGTTGCTAAAAGTCACATGTCTTTGTTGGTGACCATGCTTGAATCCTATGGAGGCTTAGTTGCAGGGAGGATCGGAAATCCAATGCTCACGAAAGAGGATTATGATCAAATTGATGCCGAGGAAATGGAATTGATGGATATTAAATGGTGCATGGCTAGTGTGTTGAGACGGGTTGAAAAGTTCAAACAAATTACAGGCAGAGATGATTTTCGCGAGGCTCATGTTTCAACTTTAGGTTTTGATAAGTCTAAAGTTACTTGTTTTCGTTGCAGGGAAAAGGAGCATTTCAAGAAAGAATGCACAAATCGTGAAGCGAGTGGAGCTCAAAATCCTTTCGGAAACAATGACTATCACAAAAAGGCGATTTATCATCAAGTCACACAACAGCCATATCAACAACAACAGGCATCGCATCAGGCACAAACTGCACATGGCAGAAATGTGATTGAAGATTCAAAGAGAGCATGTCTGGTTAATCAGGGGAAGGATGGTGGATTCAGTTGGGATAAATATATTACAACAGACAACAAAGTATGTTTGGCAGATCAAGATGATGAAAAGTTGGCTGAAGATTTCAGTTGGGATAATTTTTGTCCTGACCAAGAATACATGGCCAAAGAGATGTCTAAAAAAATGTCAAATGTTAAAGCTTTTGTTGCTAATGCTTATGATGAATATTGGGCTGCAAAATACAGAAAAATCAGGGAAGCTGAAGAAGAAAAATGGAGAAAAATTGAAGAAGAGGAAGAAGAAGAAAGGATAAAAGCTGAAGCTGAAGCAGAGAAAAAGAAAAGAGCTGAGTTATTCCAAGTGAGAAGAACAGTCAAAGAAGTTCCGAAATTTGAAATCAAAGCTGATACTGAAGCAGTCAAAGTTCCTGAAAAGTGCTTGAATTGTGATTCTTTGATCAAGCAAAACAATGAGTTGCTGCACAACATAAAGAGATTAAAAGAATCATATGATACCTTGAACAGGGAGATCAACAAGTACACTGAGTCGAATTATGAACAAACTGTTGCATTAAATAGACTCAAAGGAGCTTACATGAGACAGCTTGATGACGTCAACTACTACTAAGAAAAGTGTGCTGAGCTTGAATTAAAGTTCGTAACCCAAAGAATTGAAACTGAAAGAGTCAACAATTTATTGAAAAGTTACTCACGTTCTACTTTTGTTGTTGACAGGATTTATCCGATTGTGGAGAAGTTGAAGACGTTTGAAGAAGAAAAGATTTTGGAAGATAAGAAGTCCGTAATAAAAGACGAGGATGAAGTAGATATTTCTGGTAAAAAACCAAGTGTTGTCTACAATAGATGTCCGCTCCTGGTCGAAAATGGATATTCTCCTCGAAATCCAAACTCCGAAAGAGTAAAAAAGGCAACAAATTTACAGTGGGAGTCTGTGTCGTCGGATAACTTGCCAGAAAATATAGATGTCACTTTTACATCGTCTGACACTGATCATGAGTCAAAGTTGATAAAAAGTGTGGTCGATTAGGTGTTGGATAAAGATAACAGTGAGGAGTCAAAACTGGAGTCCAAATCTGAGTCAAAGTCTGAGTTCGATACGTCAAAGCCGACAATCAAAAAGGACAAACGGGTTTATGATAAAGAATTTTTGCTATCAAAATCTAATTTGAATGATGAACTGGTCAAAGTAGCATATACTTTGAAAGATTCTGACAAATTATATTCTGATGAAATTTTTTCAATAAGAAGTGTTAAACTTCAAATGATTCAAAAGGTTCTCAAAATCACAGAAATTAACATTTCTGAAATAAAAGATTTAAATCTTTCTGGAAAACCTAAACAATACACTTCAAGAGACCAACAAAGAATTAACAAGAAAATGGGTTACAATTGTGGTTATAGTTTCCAAAAGAAACCAAACCATAATGGTAATATCAAAAAGAAAGGTCTTGGATTTAATCAACTGAAAAATCATAAAAATGAAAAAGTTTATAAACCAAAAACTGTGTTTGTTTCAGGAAAATCTTCAGAGGCTGAGAAAGAACAAGCATTCAGGAAGCAGACAAATCAAGAATTCCTTGCCAAGAAGCAAGATGAATTGAAGAAGAATGTTGTTCAGAAAAAGACAGAAACAAGAACCTGTTTTCAGTGCAAAACTGCTGGTCATATTGCTAAGAACTGTCCGAAGATATTCAAACCAAAACAGGAAGTGTCTAAGAAACTGAAAGAAAAGATTGTTGAGAAAGTCGAACCACCAACTAACAAACTTAAAGTTTTTGAAAATTCAATTTATGAGGTTGGTGAGTGTTCGAAAAATGTTTTCAAAAAGAAGGAGAAATTTAACAACCAACAATGGGTTGTTAAGAAATCAAGAGACAGTTCTGGTGATGAATCTAATTCAATAAAATCAGAGGAGCCGCAGGTAGTTGTGAAAGATGAGAAGAAAGTTCCGACAGTGGATGATGTGAATTTTCCACCACTGAGTGCTAAAAATTTGAAATCTAGAATCGGAAAAGTTGAAATTTCAAATCAATTCTTTCCTAAAAAGAAAGAATTGGATATTGAAAAAGCCTTTAACCCTACAGTGAAAAATATTTTTGGTAAAATGATTGAGGGGAAGGCTAAAGGGGTGAAAGAGTTTTATCAAGCTAAAAGGGAAGATGTAACACCAAATGAGACTGAAAAGGATACACCCAAGGCTGATCAGGCTTGGGTGGATATATTCTTCGTTGAATAGAAACCTGACTTGCCAGAGCTCCCAAGTTGGTAATCGCGGAGCATGAATCGACCTCATTATTGAAAATGTTTTTAAAAAAGTAAATTGAGAAGTGTGAATTGCCGGAACTCCTAGGTTGGTAAGTGTGGAGTAGGAATCGGCACTTTGAGAATTCACCCAACAGAGGGTATTTGGTTGAAAATGTTTGTTAGTTGACTTTACAATTGGTTAATCAAGGTCATTAAGTTGAACTTGATCTAACTGTCATTCAAAAGTGTTGGTAAACAAAGTGATGAAGTGACCCCAAACCTACAAGTGGTTGATAAACAAACTTATTTTCCGGAAAAACCATTTTGATTAAAACAAACTTAAGTGTTTTTAAATCATAATGGGAAAATAGTTTGTTGTGAGGAGGAGTTCTGATTGTTTATGCCAAGTGGATGGAGAATTGAGGCGATTCATATCAGTTGTCATTTTTCTTGTACAGTTTGTTTTCAATTTCATTAAATGTTTTTGAATTTTAGGGGGAGTAAGAAATTTTCAGAAAATCCAAAAACATTAGAAAATAAAAAAAAAAACCAAAAACATGATAAGATGAAAAATGAGTTTTTGTTGCATAAAAGAGGAAATGATAGTATATCAGTGGACTATCACAACATGCTAAAGAAACGTAAAGTCAAAAATCTGATAAACAATCTCACTGCGGATGTGTCTGTAGGTTTTTACACATTTAGTAGATTGTGACGAGATATAAACCTAAATTCAAACTTGCTTATCTCGTGGGGAACATTTCTTGGATATATGGGTAACCCCCGAAATCTTGTTTTAAAGGTCCTTCTTTCTGAAATACTAGGTGTTTATATTTAGTGATATCTGGGGTATTATACTGGGACTTCTGCTGAATGGAAATTCTGACCTAGTCCTCGTATAATACTTTCTGCAAATGCTTGAAAAATAGCACAGCCCTCAGCAATTATGATTAAACAATAAAATTGATAATCATTGCTGTTGAAGAAAAGATCCTCTGAAGGGGACACACCAAAAGTCGAAGCCATCATCTCTCTGCGTATACGGAAGTATCGACCTGAGCTCTCACGGCCCTCGCAATTTAACCCCTTTACAGATATCATCTAGGTATACTCACCTGTAAGACTGAATATTGGGCTCTGAATACGGGAGTATATTCAAGTAGTGGGACACACGAATGAGTTTAAGTATCTAAGACACTAATATCGTATCTCGGAACAGTTGAAAATTGTGTGAAAATTTAAGTGGATCGATATACTGACAATCTAGGTATTTTGTTTAGAACTTAAAATGAAATCTAGCTTAACGGTGTTGGTGATATGTCTCAAAAACTGATATGATCATCTTGCACAAACTCACAAAAATATTGTCTGTAAATATTTCTTTACTGCATTTCTGTTTCATTCAAAAATTCAAAAAGATTTTAGTGTGTTTTAGCATAAATTTTTGAAAAATATCCAAAAAGATTTTCGACAACTGATGTTGAAAAGCTGATTTTCGAAATTCCAAGTGCTAAACACGAAGAACAGGTTTGGATAAATAGTGTGTGAAAATGATTGTATCTTTCAAGTGATTTTCAAAGAATAAATCATTTTAAATGTTTACCACAATTGGTTTCTAAAATTCAAGAAGATTTAAAATTTTGAGAAACTTATGTGTGTGATAGAGTTTGCAGGTATGAAGAAGTGATTAAAGCCAGATTCCGATATCTGAGCAGATGGAGATTTCCAGACTACGATCCCAGCAGAATGAGAGGGGGAGTCTGAAGGACAAAGTGCCAGGTTATAATCCTGAGATTGCTGATGAATTTTAAAGATTCAACATTCGAGGGAGGAGGAGTTTGTTGGTGATAAAGTTTGAGTAAGGATGCTTACAATGGAGAATACTTCGGAGAGAAGAACAAAGACTGATAAAGACTGAAGGTTTGACAACCGAAGACTCGACACTGAAGACTCCGTCAACATCCGAGGGGGAGTTTGTTGGTGCATCCGTCTGTCGCCTACGTCTTGTATCGAGTCTTGTTTAGAGTTAGTGAGAATAGGGCACGGAATCCAAGAAATTGTTTTTAGCAGGTGATTCCGCTTGAAATGACCCTATGTCATTTCAAGCGAAACCTCAATATGCTAATTCCGCTCGAGAGTGTAACCTATGATTTCGCTTGAGTTAAACTTTGTGATTCCGCTTGAACCGGTCAAGTGATGTTCAAGCGGAATAGATAGGCCTATATATAAGTCCTTAGGAGCGAAATCAAAAGTTAGTTGTATGTGTTGTCTTCCGGTGAGCCACGAAGTGCTGCCGAAGTGTTGTCAAGCTTGTAAACGGATTGTTGATCAATAAAAACAACAGATTAAAGTGAATACGGCTGATAAAGCACCAAAACATTTGTTTCCGCCTCTTGTTTTGGAGAAAAACTCTTCTGATCGACTCGTTCGGGTCTGATAACGATCCTACACTAAAAAAGATGCGGAGGTGATTTCTTCACAAATTCATGAAAATCATTAACATCTGCAACAAGGTCTTTACCCTTTTCATCTACATTATCAATTTCGTTGTCTTCACTCTACACCCTCTAAAAAACTGCTTCTTTTCACCACCATTATTCGCATCCGGTGACGTCATCTCCGTCGTATTCTTCTTAACCCTTTTCAAATCACTGCTTTCAGTTTTAGCCTCCGGCACCGGTCGTTTTCCGATGGGTTTGGGGGGGGGGGGTAGGGTTTTTGTGTAGTGGAGAAATTAGCCGATGATTAGGGTTTCTGTTCACAACTGAAACACTATTACAGGAATTAACGACGGTGGAGGTTTCAAGCGATGGTGGTTGTGAACATGGTGGTGGTGGTTGTGGAGATGATGCTAGTGGTGGTTGTCAGAGGTTGGTGGGGATACGACTATCATATTACAAACTTGATAGGAGTGTCGATCACGGTGGTGGTGGTGTGTAGTAGCCGTGGCGATGATGTGTGTAAGGTGGGTGGTAGGTGGAGAAGAAGGAAGAAAAAAAGAGTAGGTTTTCAGATGATTCTGTAGAGAGAGATATTAATTTGTTTTAAAATATTTTAAAAACACTAGTAAAATTACCAATCTATCATCTTGTGCAAGGCACATGCCATACTTAACTGAAAATTTTAACAAGGTTAGGGCTAAAGGACGTAACGTGAAACGAATTTTGTAAATAAATGATTGTGATTGTAATTATTGAAATTAAAAACTATCCATTGCAATCACATATAAACATAAAGGACGAAAAATGTAATTTACCCTAAATTCAATGATATGATCTTAGATCAAATATAAGGATCATTTATGTGATAAAGTCTAGTATATAATATATTTAGAAATACAATTTAAAATCACCATGTGATAAATTAAGGGACTGGGGGTGCATCCGTTCCTCCGAATGTTTCGGTAAAAGGTGTAATATTTCTGTTTTTTTCGTTTGAAAATTTTAAAATTATATAGGTCTACCTCCGCTAATTATTTTGCCTATAATTCCCCTGCCCCTACCAAGTTTATTGTCAAAAATATTTATATATATTTCCGTATTGAGTTAAAAAAATATACGAACGGGCTAAACTTTAAGTAAAGTTTACTACTACTTTATATATAAATCAAAGTTAATAGTTCTTTTTTATCTTAAAGTTTTTAAATATAATTACCATTTATCTTAAAGATTGTTGGGCCGAGTTGTAATTCTTCGTCCATGTACTTAACATTTATCTCGCATCATTATACATATTTGCTCTTTATTTTTGTTAAACAATATATAACATTTTTTATGAGTAAGAGCGTCTCATTTGAATGAATAAAGATTATGTAGTTTTATTTGGAGTTATTATTGTTTGACCCGACCCGAATCAAATATTCGATCCGAACATATAACCCGAAACATAGCAATAAGAAAAAAAATTTGGTCCAATTACTTTCCGCACCCACAACTTTTAGAACCATATGCTTTTAAAAAATATTTAAAATAATTACTTGTTATGCCTATTCTTTTCGAAATAAGATGATATAATTTTCTTTTAAATATATAACGAACTCCCTTCATCAATTTTTGCTAACATAAACTTTTTACTAACATAAAGTGTAACGGGTTATTATTATTTTATATAATTTTCTTTCACGTACTTTAGCCTTTTTTAGGATTTTAATATTGCAAATTAAGATGATTGAGTTTTTGTGTCTTTTATTAAGTTTAAGGTTCTGTTTGTTTACCTTTTAATGAGGTTTTTAATGGTTCAGACATCTTACTGGTTCAGCACTTAGTGGTTCAGACTGTTTGTTTAACAAACAGATGTATGAATGATTCAGACATTTGCCTCTGAATGGTTAAGATTTATTCAGAGTCTGAATGGTTAAGACCTCTAATCTGAATTGGTCAGACATTTGCCTCTGAACGGTTAAGCATTATACAACCTCTTAATGGTTTCGGCCTCTTACTGGTTCAGCACTTAATGGTTCAGACCTCTTACTGGTTCAGCACTTAACCATTCAGATGTTACCAAACAGCCCCTAAGTTATATATATAAAAACTAGATTGAGAATTTTCTACGGTATTAACCCTTTATATAAATAAAAGATACATCACGGATCACGATACCTGCTTCACACACTAATTAAAAATGCCTGAAATACATGCTAAATAAAAAGTATGATATTTAAAGGGTCGTATTATTGGCACACCTTGGGGAATTAAATCGACACCCTCAATACGCATCATATAGGCCTATACGATGCGTATTGAGGTGGGTTCAAACTTCTATGTCTGTCAAAGGCTGACAATGTCCCCATACCAAAAAGTAATACGCATCGTATAGGCCTATACGATGCGTATTGAAGATGTCGATTTAATTTTTTTAATTTTGCAAGGTAGCTTCCTGTCACGCGGTTGCTTTCCGTCACACGAACGAAGAAGCAGCACTTTGGACATTTGTTGGTCTTCAAACATATAGGAAACATTATTTGAGAATACCCCTGAATTTATCGAAGCTGTAGAATGAGATCCTCCACTGTTGGGTTATCATCTTTCAACCCCATTTTCCCTAAATTTATTGATTATGTTTTTCAACAGGGATGTAATGCAATGATTCCTCTCAATTGAATAGACTGACATTTGCTTCATAGGACTTACTTGAATCGTCTTGGATGTAATAATAGTACGTTTAGCATCCGTGCCTGCTTGAATTGCAGAAAGCAATGGATAACGAAGATGAACATTGTATTTATCACGAAAGTACTAAACAACCGAGATAACAGCTCTGGTTTCATCAGCTGCATTTGGAACATGAGAGTTGAAAAAACTGCAACTGGAATTGATCTTGGAATTGTCACACCCCAAAATTTCCACATAGGGAGTGTCCCTGTTAGACGTGTGACATACCAATAACGAGCCACCAATTACATTGAACCCATACAAGTTATAAATAAAATCTCCATTATTAATGAAAACATCTTCAATAAGTTTAAACGAAAATCAATAAGTTCAGCGGAAGCAAATAATAAACCAAGTTAAACTGTTTCAAAACCCAAGTATAGTATCAAGAAATTAATCACATAAATCCTTCCAGTCGACCCATGACCACTCCAGCTACTCCAAACAGCAAGTTCCCCAAATCCAAGATACCTAACGACCTGCAAGCATGCAACAAGTGTATCAGACAACGCTGGTGAGTTCATAGTTTTACGAAAACGTTGGTTACCAAGTATGTAGTTAATCCATTGAAGTTAATTCCCGAAGTAATGTTGAAAACAATGTTGATAATAACCCGAATACAAGACGGCTTCTGATTATTTTGCCCTTTCTCCAATGCTCCTATCAAAGCATTGGTCATGACTAGGTCATTAGTTCAACACCCGTTCTCCCAGATACGGGGTGAGGTTGCCAAACCTAAGTAGCGCTACTAACTAATACCATGTTACCATCCTGGTAACCAAACAACACGGAGGGACTTGAAAGGTGATAGGAAGAGTATATTATCCAACATTCCCGTTTTAACCCAAAAGACTTGTCCCTCCCAGGAATACCCACTGACTGTCCCAACTACCGGGACGCATGCTCAAGAGATGAACTCACCTTGGTTTGCTCGGCAGATAATCTTAATTGTCAAACAATTCGGTCAATCACGTCCTATTATTAATGTCACGACTAGTCAGATTCATAATTCAAATATTCATGTATTCGTGTACGTATTTCTAGAAATCAACACACAGCATGATGACATACATATAGTTACTTCATCAAATATTCATATGTTCCTGTGCGTATTTCAATTAACACATGTAGTCCAATCGTATAATTAGATAGCATAATAGAAAGTGTGTGATCTCAAAGTGTTATATAACCAACAAGTCGGTCCTTATGATTTGTGCGGCCCATTATTAGGTGATTTGGCCACTTGATTTGTACAACCCAAAGATATGGGTCCACACATATTATAAGATTAAACAGATGAGACAAAGGTTGTTTTAATATTAACTCCATCATCATATTACCATCTTGCCATCTGAATAAGACAAAAACATGCATCCTTACTTGTGGTGTACCTTATGCATATAGAGTTGTACCACCATTAAAACACATCATATGCATGAAAAATCCTTGCCCAGGTTGTGCATTATATTCATACAATCCTCAAACATCATTCTCATTATTAACTATAACTAAACAGATAACCATCATCAACATTATCGTTCAAAACAGTGAATCAGAGGTCAGTTTCATCATATCATCGTTCAAACAGTCAACAGATATGAGCATTCGACCGAAATCATTATCCTTACATGAACCAGCCGAACCATTCTTCTACATTATTTAAAAACATGTAAAAGGCATCATCTCTTTATTCTTAAGCTTTTAAATATGCATGACCAGGTTGTACCCTATGCATGTATGGTAGTACTCTTTCAAGAAACCCAGCAAATAAAAGAAACATCATAACCTACTTCATGCAAATCGGCCCATCATGAATATCCTAAATGCCAACCATTCAAAATCGCATAACATATCGACTAATTAAATCACCCATTCGATTACACTTACATGATCTATGGCATCACGTCATGCCTTTTTAATACACACATATACACCTTTGTTGTTAATCAAGATCACATATGACAGTATCATTAATTATGAACTAACAAAATACCTAACATGAATCTACTCACATATCAACCATCATTATCATGTATAACATAAATCACGTAGCACTCATGAATCACCATACTTAATATACTAACAGTTAACAAGATTTACCCATGATTTGATCTTACTCGACACTTATGTAACTCAACACATAATCACGTAAACGAAGAAAAGAACGATGATACTAACCAGACGATTAAGACGTGAAGGTATAGGTGGTCAACACACAAGAAGGGGTAGCGATGATCTCCTACTGTTGCCGTTTACGATCAATAAGGGTTTGAAGTGTTTATAAGATACCAAGCAACGATTTCCTAATGCGTGCGTACATGCCTTTAAACCCACGAGTTGGGCTTAGGTGTGCGTGTGCGCTCGGAATGGGCTCCGAGTAGGGTGGGCCGAGGAAAGGGATGTGTGGTCTCCGGCCCATGTCAATGTGTGTGTGTGTTAATCGAGTTCAGCATGAGATGTACACAGACTTTGAGGAAGGAATTGAGAGACAAGTGCAATTAATTAAACCAAATATATGATCACTCATTCACGTGCACAGGAGGTTTTGAGAGGAAATTATCAATCATCCATTATTAACACATATCATTATTCATCACATGCAATTTACTCTTATTTGACCAATCAACAACAATTTCAATTCACACTTCAATTCACGTGAGCTAGTAATATCTCTTGATTCGATTTACTTATTTATATACATCACAAAAATTGACATCATAATTAATCATAATAGTAAACATAACAATTATCAAACACAAACACATTAACCCACTGTTAACCCTATTATCAACAACAAGAACATTAACCAACAATTTATGATAACAGATTATTATAGATTACTACCCTATTATCAAACCTTATTATCAAGCAACCAGTTTACCCTTCTTAATATCAGATATGAACATGATCGGCAACAACCATGTACCGCTACTACCATGTTTACACGACCAAAAGAATCAGATTCGAGACATTGAGAAGTTATACTAACCAGGGCGGGGAAAGACGTGTTCGATCACAACAATCTTCGAAGGGGGGGGGGGCGATCTCCTGATGTACGTAAATTTGAGAGAGAGAAAGATGAGGAGTAGGGTTTGATTTATTTGAGTTTGTGATATCAATCCTCATCTAATACGTATACAGACTTGATAAGGAGTTGGACTCAACCCTTGTTTAGCCGAGAACAATGGGCTCAAGTCCACTCACTTGGGCTGCCACATCAATTGACCCACATGAATAAGGTTTGGGCTTTAATAATACATGTTGATGGCTTGGGCTTGTAAATCTGTGGCCCAGATTCTACGGGCTTGACTACTCAAATGGGCCGAAGTATATTAAGAGTAACAAGAGTGCGTGTACGTGCAACCCTAAGTTGCGTTTACGTTTAATAGGTTTAACACAAAACATTTAACGTGCCCAACACAAGCAATGCACAATGACAGAAATAATGAGGGTTTAGAATCGCTAAGTTAAACGACACTAACCGTGAAAGTACGGGTTGTCACATCATCCCCAACTTGAAAGAAATTTCGTCCCGAAATTTAGCAAACGGTCACTGAGGAAGCTAGTTTTGTTAAGCGTTTTCGCGGGGTGTCATATCATCCCCAACTTGAAAGAATTTTCGTCCCGAAAATTGATCGGTGGAAATCATGGTATGGTTGTTAGCGTTTCGTTATATCAGTTGTCAATAAAAGAAACAGGGAATTAATGAGGTTCGTACGAGGAATCGAGCGAAACAGGGGTCCATTAAACATCCGAAGGATTTGGCCAGCAAATTTGTTGTCTAGAAATAATTTCCAGTAGTGGTGCATGGCGGCATGGCACAACAGGGAAGTTTGTTATATTGCGGTCGCACGAGTGTATCCTTTGTCCAATACAAAGTTTAGTGGGTAAGGATTAGTGTTGCAAAACGACAAACGCGTGTAACTGGGATTCTGAATTAAGCCGTCATGGTATATCGCTGTATCATCGGTACTCTCGGATAGAAGTGATGCTCCGCGTGTTGTAGGGTTGGGTTTCGAAAGCTGAAAAGACGTTTCCCCGACTTTATTTCCCAGGAATTCACAGCTCCCCGCTATGCTAAGGAGGTTGAAGTTGCGAAACCTTCGAAAGTCCTATGATGAAGCTGTGATAGTGTCCAGTGAATCCAAGGGATTGCTGTACCCCAGAAGGAAATCGGGATTTGCATAAGGTCAATTCTAAAATTCCACCTAACGATGTGGAGGTAAACCAGGTAACTCTTTGGAAGACATGTCAAAAATTTCACGAATAACATGAAGATACTCTATCTTTCTTTCTTAAAGTGGCGAATCGGTGACGAGAGTTAGAACAGCAGGGTAGCCCTTCAGTAGACACTTCTGGGCTTTCATGACTAAGACGATGCCACAATGGCACAATTATGATGATCTTGAACTGATAAGGATTCCCCACTAGGGGAAGGGATACGCACGATTCTTTTCTTTACCGAGAATTTTCGTTCAACGACTACGTCAAAACTTACAAGAATATACGGAAGTAGGTCAATGTCGAACACTTGACCCACGAGATCAAGTTTACAACCAAAAGAACATGTGAAGCTTCTATCGATTTACTATCAGTTAATTCTATGACATGCTTATTTACAAGAAAGGTGGGAGTCAGTCCTAATTAACGACTGAACCCTAAGGCACATAACTCCAATCGAAACAAGAGTCAAATAGAACAGAAGCAGAAAAAGATCATTCAAAGAAGACGTACCGGTCTCAACATTGCCTTCACTGCGAGTCTCCCCCAGCGCCAATAGTATATACTCCTCCACGTGCTCCGTTCCCACCATTGTTCCCATTGTTGCCGCTCCCAGTATTGTTGTTGTTGCCAGCATTCTGATTAAGCTGAGGGCAATCCCTCTTAAAATGACCCTCATCACCACACTGAAAGCACCCCTTTTGATTTCCCCGATTCTGTTGGGGCTGCTGCCTCTCCTGCTGCTGTGGCTGCTGCTGCGGCGGCTTTGGGAGCCAGACCCTACAATCTTTGGCCATATGGCCCACCTTGTTGCACCTATGACATACTCGGGTGCACGGTCCGCGATGGTGAAACATACACTTATCACACTTTGGTAACTTTCCCGCGTAAGAACCCTGATTTGAATTGTTGCTCTGATTCTGGTTCACAGAGGATGTCTGGCTGAAACTACGGTGGGTGCTGTTGTCTGCCCTTTTCTGAGATTGGCTGGCACTGGTTGTTTTGTCAGTATCGTTCCATTTTCGCTTGTGATCACTAGCAGGTGTGGCAGCTGTAGCAGTCGAGGTAGTAGCAGAAACACGTGGCGGCAAGCTGCCACGTTCGACCTCTTGGTCGGTAATCTTATGTGCTAGACGCACGATACGGGGCAGATTGTCTAAGTTTGCAGCAGTAACGTACCCCTTAACAGCTGGTGCTAAACCCTTGAGATACAACTCAATTCGCCTAGATGGGGGTCGAGACATGTTAGGGCACAAGGTTGCTAAATCATTAGACCTCCTAGTGTATGCTTCAATCTCAGATCCCTCCATTTTCAGATTGTAGAACTCGTTCTCTAGTTTCTGAATCTCATCACGAGGACAATACTCCTCTCGCATCAACTCCTTGAAATCATCCCAGGTAGTTGCATTCGCCATCTCAATACCCAGCATTTGCACTTGGGCATTCCACCAGGTTAAGGCACCATCCTCCAAAGTGCCTGTAGCATACTTCACACGGTCCCCCACGGGACAGTTGCACATAGCAAATACCGATTCAGCCTTCTCAAACCAACGTAAGAGTCCCACAGCCCCTTCAGTCCCACTGAAGGTCTGTGGCTTACAATCCATGAACATCTTGTACGTACAAGCAGGTGGAGCAGGTGGATTGTTCTGATTCGCGGGTTGACCTAAAACGAAGGAAGTAAGACGCACAGGTAAGGTTCGAGTATATGACACAAGGATAGAAAGTAATTGGCACGTATCGTACCAGCCTGGTAAGCCGCTAGGGCTTCAGCTACACGAGTGTTGATCAAGTCGGTTAATTCGGCCTGGGTCATAGCAATGTGACCACGTCCACCACCTCGGCCTCCTCCACGTCCACTCATGGTTCTATATAAGAGAAGGGAACGATCTTAAGGGTCGAAATGAGGTAAAAGTCGAGTATCACGTTGAAACCTACAATCTACCAAGTTTACACACAATAGGGCAGAACCCTTCCCACGCTCGTTAAGCCTCACTGGGACTTGCATGCACCTCGCGTTATTATTATGTGTGCACCCATAATAATAAGGCGATTTGCATGCTTATCTCAGTGCCTCTTAACTTGCGCTAAAAGGTTCCCCACATTCAAATAGCAACAAAAGGTTTTACAGGATCAAGAATCACAATAGTCAAAGGGTTGTGTCACACTAACAGTTCAAATAACAGGAGTTGGTAATATAAGGGCTCATGCTGTTGTGCCAAGTGTGTATTCACGTGCAATGTCATACATAAGTGTACACTAGATATACCATGCAATCGTAAATGAGAAACGAACCTTGCAGTCTGGAGCTGAGTGTCATGGTCGATTTCGGTACGGTTCGGTTATAGTCTGGTTTTATGAAAACGTTTTAAAACCAAGTTCACTATAACCAATGGCTCTGATACCAAACTGTCACACCCCAAAATTTCCACATAGGGAGTGTCCCTGTTAGACGTGTGACATACCAATAACGAGCCACCAATTACATTGAACCCATACAAGTTATAAATAAAATCTCCATTATTAATGAAAACATCTTCAATAAGTTTAAACGAAAATCAATAAGTTCAGCGGAAGCAAATAATAAACCAAGTTAAACTGTTTCAAAACCCAAGTATAGTATCAAGAAATTAATCACATAAATCCTTCCAGTCGACCCATGACCACTCCAGCTACTCCAAACAGCAAGTTCCCCAAATCCAAGATACCTAACGACCTGCAAGCATGCAACAAGTGTATCAGACAACGCTGGTGAGTTCATAGTTTTACGAAAACGTTGGTTACCAAGTATGTAGTTAATCCATTGAAGTTAATTCCCGAAGTAATGTTGAAAACAATGTTGATAATAACCCGAATACAAGACGGCTTCTGATTATTTTGCCCTTTCTCCAATGCTCCTATCAAAGCATTGGTCATGACTAGGTCATTAGTTCAACACCCGTTCTCCCAGATACGGGGTGAGGTTGCCAAACCTAAGTAGCGCTACTAACTAATACCATGTTACCATCCTGGTAACCAAACAACACGGAGGGACTTGAAAGGTGATAGGAAGAGTATATTATCCAACATTCCCGTTTTAACCCAAAAGACTTGTCCCTCCCAGGAATACCCACTGACTGTCCCAACCACCGGGACGCATGCTCAAGAGATGAACTCACCTTGGTTTGCTCGGCAGATAATCTTAATTGTCAAACAATTCGGTCAATCACGTCCTATTATTAATGTCACGACTAGTCAGATTCATAATTCAAATATTCATGTATTCGTGTACGTATTTCTAGAAATCAACACACAGCATGATGACATACATATAGTTACTTCATCAAATATTCATATGTTCCTGTGCGTATTTCAATTAACACATGTAGTCCAATCGTATAATTAGATAGCATAATAGAAAGTGTGTGATCTCAAAGTGTTATATAACCAACAAGTCGGTCCTTATGATTTGTGCGGCCCATTATTAGGTGATTTGGCCACTTGATTTGTACAACCCAAAGATATGGGTCCACACATATTATAAGATTAAACAGATGAGACAAAGGTTGTTTTAATATTAACTCCATCATCATATTACCATCTTGCCATCTGAATAAGACAAAAACATGCATCCTTACTTGTGGTGTACCTTATGCATATAGAGTTGTACCACCATTAAAACACATCATATGCATGAAAAATCCTTGCCCAGGTTGTGCATTATATTCATACAATCCTCAAACATCATTCTCATTATTAACTATAACTAAACAGATAACCATCATCAACATTATCGTTCAAAACAGTGAATCAGAGGTCAGTTTCATCATATCATCGTTCAAACAGTCAACAGATATGAGCATTCGACCGAAATCATTATCCTTACATGAACCAGCCGAACCATTCTTCTACATTATTTAAAAACATGTAAAAGGCATCATCTCTTTATTCTTAAGCTTTTAAATATGCATGACCAGGTTGTACCCTATGCATGTATGGTAGTACTCTTTCAAGAAACCCAGCAAATAAAAGAAACATCATAACCTACTTCATGCAAATCGGCCCATCATGAATATCCTAAATGCCAACCATTCAAAATCGCATAACATATCGACTAATTAAATCACCCATTCGATTACACTTACATGATCTATGGCATCACGTCATGCCTTTTTAATACACACATATACACCTTTGTTGTTAATCAAGATCACATATGACAGTATCATTAATTATGAACTAACAAAATACCTAACATGAATCTACTCACATATCAACCATCATTATCATGTATAACATAAATCACGTAGCACTCATGAATCACCATACTTAATATACTAACAGTTAACAAGATTTACCCATGATTTGATCTTACTCGACACTTATGTAACTCAACACATAATCACGTAAACGAAGAAAAGAACGATGATACTAACCAGACGATTAAGACGTGAAGGTATAGGTGGTCAACACACAAGAAGGGGTAGCGATGATCTCCTACTGTTGCCGTTTACGATCAATAAGGGTTTGAAGTGTTTATAAGATACCAAGCAACGATTTCCTAATGCGTGCGTACATGCCTTTAAACCCACGAGTTGGGCTTAGGTGTGCGTGTGCGCTCGGAATGGGCTCCGAGTAGGGTGGGCCGAGGAAAGGGATGTGTGGTCTCCGGCCCATGTCAATGTGTGTGTGTGTTAATCGAGTTCAGCATGAGATGTACACAGACTTTGAGGAAGGAATTGAGAGACAAGTGCAATTAATTAAACCAAATATATGATCACTCATTCACGTGCACAGGAGGTTTTGAGAGGAAATTATCAATCATCCATTATTAACACATATCATTATTCATCACATGCAATTTACTCTTATTTGACCAATCAACAACAATTTCAATTCACACTTCAATTCACGTGAGCTAGTAATATCTCTTGATTCGATTTACTTATTTATATACATCACAAAAATTGACATCATAATTAATCATAATAGTAAACATAACAATTATCAAACACAAACACATTAACCCACTGTTAACCCTATTATCAACAACAAGAACATTAACCAACAATTTATGATAACAGATTATTATAGATTACTACCCTATTATCAAACCTTATTATCAAGCAACCAGTTTACCCTTCTTAATATCAGATATGAACATGATCGGCAACAACCATGTACCGCTACTACCATGTTTACACGACCAAAAGAATCAGATTCGAGACATTGAGAAGTTATACTAACCAGGGCGGGGAAAGACGTGTTCGATCACAACAATCTTCGAAGGGGGGGGGGGGGCGATCTCCTGATGTACGTAAATTTGAGAGAGAGAAAGATGAGGAGTAGGGTTTGATTTATTTGAGTTTGTGATATCAATCCTCATCTAATACGTATACAGACTTGATAAGGAGTTGGACTCAACCCTTGTTTAGCCGAGAACAATGGGCTCAAGTCCACTCACTTGGGCTGCCACATCAATTGACCCACATGAATAAGGTTTGGGCTTTAATAATACATGTTGATGGCTTGGGCTTGTAAATCTGTGGCCCAGATTCTACGGGCTTGACTACTCAAATGGGCCGAAGTATATTAAGAGTAACAAGAGTGCGTGTACGTGCAACCCTAAGTTGCGTTTACGTTTAATAGGTTTAACACAAAACATTTAACGTGCCCAACACAAGCAATGCACAATGACAGAAATAATGAGGGTTTAGAATCGCTAAGTTAAACGACACTAACCGTGAAAGTACGGGTTGTCACAGGAATAGCATACTCTTGTTACCATATGACACATGATAAAAACATTTTCCTAGACAAACTGGGATTATGTTCCGCAAATTGGGAACCACATATTTGCTTCAAGATTTACGTCTAATGTCCAAGTTTGATCACATTTGACTTCATCTGCGGCAGTCCAATGACTTTCTTCCCACGTGTCTGCACTGTGATCTTCATATTCTTGGTTCAATACCAACTCACTTTAGTAGTGTTTGTTTGAGAACCTAATTTAGATACACAACGGTTCTCCAATTCCAGATCAGCAAGCAAATATACAACGGTTCTCCAATTCCAGATCAGTAATGTAAGGAGAAGCGTTGAGATAACGGATTATTGCGTACTGATTATTGAAAATATTTGTTGAAATCGAAGAAAAGAGTAAAAAAGATGAATTGAGGCGTGCATTGTTTAAATCTGAATCAGTTGGTATGTTTTAGAGAGACCTTTAAGTATGGATCCTACAACTGCATTTGGAACAAGAAGTCCAACAATCCATTCATTATCTGTTGTTGTCTAAACAATATGAATGCACGCAACGAATTTGACAACTGTGACAACTTATTAAAAGTATAAATCACCTCAAATCCTGTCACATCCCGATATTTTAACCACAATCCGGTGGGCAGTATCGTGACGTAGTTGATATCATCATAGTCAAATATACACAGTTATAGCACAGCGGAAGGCTTGGAAGGTAAATTACTATTACAAACCGAAAGTTCAAAGTGCGAATAAAAGAATATACATACGGTTGTAAAGAAAGGATCCACAGGCGGATCTAAATATAATACAAAATATGTTCAACAGACTTAAGGCATTACGGACTTGCAAGATCCTCTACTTAACGCCCAGAAGCTCCCAGCCTAGTACGTGTAGTACCTGTCACTTAGTCTTTTGAAAATACTTCAGTTTACACTGGTAAATATAATTAACCGACTCTTTTGAAAACATTTATGAAAATTGGTTTAGATGCACAAGGCACAAATATTCGTTTATAACTTGGGACAATTATATTATAATCTTGTATACAGATTTACATGTTTGTCATATATTTAGAGCCCGGTATAAAAGCCGAGACATGATTAACCGACACACCACTAATATAAACCCACAAGGAGTTATCCCCAATAATGTGGGTATATCTTTTTACATACACAACTGTCAGGTGTATACCTACACCCCATGCTTAAGTTATGGCCATTTGCAATTAAATGAGCCAAGGATATCCAGGACAAGGTCGCATTAACCCCCAATGTTTATGTTATCAAACAACACGGATTAAAACAGGTTATATGAATTTGTTAATCACAATCCTATTAAATGATCCCATACCCGACCAAGCGGTAATATTTAACCGTATCCCAAGCTCGTATAAGGGAAAATAAGTTAAAAGTATTTACCTGAGTTTCTAAATGCGAGATCTATCTACTCAACTGTATAATGTAATTAGACTCATGAAGGTAGCTTTTACTGGGGCTTCCTAATCTGGAACGAAGGTTTTATTAACCTATTAGATTACTAACGGGTCTTATTTATGTCGTAGACTTAGACCGGTTAGTTTAAAGAACGATTTACGGTCTGAAACGCTAGATTAAGCGATGACCGGATTGGAATGTAATTTAGACCCAACAAGTATGGAGACTTGTATAATATGGGTAAACTAAATACATTCTGGATTTTTAAGTTTAAATGATAAGGTTAAACCCGTTTCGGTTAATTTATGCAAACTAGTTACATAAACCGTACTGAACGCGTATAAGCATAAACGGGTAACCGGATGAGTCATATACAAGTACCATTTGTTATTATTTATAAAATATGTTATGACATCAGTAAGATATGAACAACTATGCCCATAAAGATTTTAAAAGCGAACTAAGCCCCATAAAGGCATTTTGGTGATTTTATGATTTATAAAAGAGGTTTACATGCAAACTGAGGTTCTGGTCATAAACCTTCTGTAAAAATATTTAATTTGTGTCATATTAACAGTAAGATATCATATATATGTGTGGTTTACTATTTATGGCCAAACTATGCCCCGGAAGGGCAGTTTGGTCATTTCACGTATGTTTTTAGGGACATAATTGGAATTTTGAGTTCATGACTTATAATTACTATAAAAATATTAAAAATCATTTATAAAATCAGTAAGTAATAAGTCTTGGGTGCTAAATATGGTTTTAAACCATACTATGCACCTAATTAGCGTAAAAACCGATATTTGACGATAATTGCAAGATTTGAGTGATTATGAGATTTTAACCAGCCTTGAATATTCAAAATATTTTATTTTTCATATTAGATCAGTAGCAAAAGGTTTTGCATGTTAATTATATGTAAAACTCATTTTATTCGCAAAGAAAGTATTATCGTCAATTATAAGCTTTGTGTAAGAACCCAAGGTTAAGGTCAGTGTATAATCTGACCCAACATTCCAACAATCCTTAAATATCACAACAGTAGGTAAAGGTTTTTGAGTCAAATTTATGTTTAAAACTTAATTTGCATGCAAAAAGGGTATTTTATTCCTTATAAAGCATGTTTTACGATTTATTATATAACTTCAGTTTCTGACCAGATTATAATGTCAAAATATGTTAAATAATATTAATAATCAGAATGTAATTCATTTGCATGCTTGTTTAAGTTAAAAATCTTATTTTTGACTAAAAGGGCATAATAGTTAACATTTAGCATAATAATGGAAACAAGTAAACAAACTCAGATTAATAGGTGACCATGTAATATAACCTCATAGGGTTATACCCCTTTATTTTCTTGACTGTATATCTCTTAAATGTCAACATATACACGTATGATTTAGTTTACGAATATTTTTTAATGCCTATAACCTCGATCAGAGAGTAAAAAAGGCGTAAGTTTCACAATGGTGTAAAACTAAAATGGGATATACCAGGCTAGGATTCGAGTTATAGGAACAAGGGCCAAACCAACCACCCAAGAAAGGAATCGTCGAGCGAAAACACTTGACAACCTCCTGGAAGCAGCTTTTCTTGCCACCAGACCTTTCTCCATCAATTAGGAATCTGATGCCGTCACTAAACACATTCCTTAAATTGTAGCCATTTTTTGGTGTCTAATCCGGATGTATATCACCATTGCTCTTGATTTTCATGAATGTATATCTCTTAAATGTCAACATATACACGTGTGATTTAGTTTATGAAGATTTTTCAATGCCCAGAACCTCGATCAGAGAGTAAAAAAGGCGTAAAGTTCACAATGGGGTAAAACTAAAATGGGATATACTGGGCTAGGATTCGAGTTACAGGAACAAGGGCCAAACCAACCACCCAAGAATGGAATCGTCGAGCGAAAACACTTTACAACCTCCTGGACGCAGCTTTTCTTGCCACCAGAACTTTCCCCATCAATTAGGAATATGATGTCGTCACTAAACACATTCCTTAAATTGTAGCCATTTTTTGAGTGTTTATTTTTTGGTGTCTAATCCGCATATATATATATATATATATATATATATATATATATATATATATATCACCATTGCTATTTATTTTCTTGACTGTATATCTCTTAAATGTCAACATATACACGTTTGATTTAGTTTACGAAGATTTTCAATGCCGAGAACCTCGATCAGAGAGTAAAAAAGGTGTAAGGTTCACAATTGTGTAAAACGAAAATGGGATATACCGGGTTAGGATTCGAGTTACTGGAACAAGGGCTAAACCAGCCACCCAAGAATGGAATCGTCGAGCGAAAACACTTGACAACCTCCTGGAAGCAGCTTTTCTTGCCACAAGACCTTTCTCCATCAATTAGGAATTTGATGCCGTCAATATAAATTGTAGCCATTTTTTGAGTGTTAATTTTTTGGTGTCTAATCCGCATATATATCACCATTTCTATTGATTTTCTTGACTGTATATCTCTTAAATGTCAACATATACACGTGTGATTTAGTTTACGAAGATTTTTCAATATCGAGAACCTCGATCAGTGAGTAACAAGGCGCAAGGTTCACAATGGTGTAAAACTAAAATGGGATATACCGGGCTAGGATTCGAGTTACAGGAACAAGGGCCAAACCAACTACCTAAGAATAGAATCGTCGAGCGAAAACACTTGACAACCTCCGGGAAGCAGCTTTTCTTGCCACAAGACCTTTCTCCATCAATTAGGAATCTGATGCCGTCACTAAACACATTCCTTAAATTGTAGCCATTTTTTGAGTGTTTATTTTTTGGTGTCTAATCCACATATATATCACCATTTCTCTTGATTTTCTTGACTGTATATCTCTTAAATGTCAACATATACACGTGTGATTTAGTTTACGAAGATTTATCAATGCTGAGAACCTCGATCAGAGAGTAAAAAGGCCTAAGGTTCACAATGGTGTAAAACCAAAATGGGGTATACCGGGCTAGGATTCGAGTTATAGGAACAAGGGCCAAACCAACCACCCAAGAATGGAATCGCCAAGCGAAAACACATGACAACCTCCTGTAAGCAGCTTTTCATGCCACAAGAGCTTTCTCCATCAATTAGGAATCTGTTTTCGTCACTAAACACATTCCTTAAATTGTAGCCATTATTTGAGTTTTTATTTTTTGGTGTCTAATCCGCATATATATCACCATTGCTCTAGATTTTCTTGACTGTATATCTCTTAAATGTCATCATATACACGTGTGATTTAGTTTACGAAGATTTTTTAATGTCGAGAACCTCGATCAGAGAGAAAAAAAGGCGTAAGGTTCACAATGGTGTAAAGCTAAAATGGGATATACCGGGCTAGAATTCGAGTTACAGGAACAAGGGCCAAACCAACCACCCAAGAATGGAATCATCGAGCGAAAACACTTGTCAACCTCCTGGAAGGAGCTTTTCTTGCCACAAGACCTTTCTTCATCAATTAGGAATCTGATGCCGTCACTAAACACATTCTTTAAATTTTAGCCATTTTTTGAGTGTTTATTTTTTGGTGTCTAATCCGCATATGTATCACCATTGCTCTTGTTTTTCTTGACTGTATATCTCTTAAGTGTCGACATATACATGTGTGATTTAGTTTACAAAGAGTTTTCAATGCCGTGAACCTCGATCAGAGAGTAAAAAAGGCGTAAGGTTCACAATGGTGTAAAACTAAAATGGGATTTACCGGGTTAGGATTCGAGTTACAGGAACAAGGGCCAAACCAACCACCCAAGAATGGAATCCTCGAGCAAAACACTTGACAACCTCCTAGAATCAGCTTTTCTTGCCACACGACCTTTCTCCATCAATTAGGAATCTGATGCCGTCACTAAACACATTCCTTAAATTGTAGTCATATTTTGAGTGGTATTATTTTTTGGTGTCTAATCCGCATATATATAACCATTGCTCTTGATTTTCTTGACTGTATATCTCTTAAGTGTCAACGTATACACGTGTGATTTAGTTTACGAAGATTTTTCAATGCCGAGAACCTTGATCAGAGAGTAAAAAAATCGTTGATTCACAATGGTTTAAAACTAAAATGGGATATACCGGTCTAGGATTCCAGTTACAGGAACAAGGGCCAAACCGACCACCCAAGAATGGAATCGTCGAGCGAATGCACTTGACAACCTCCAGGAAGCAGCTTTTCTTGCCACCAGATCTTTCTCCATCAATTAGCAATCTGATGCCGTCACTAAACAAATTCGTTAAATTGTAGCCATTTTTTGAGTGTTTATTTTTTGGTGTCTAATCCGCATATATATCACCATTGCTCTTGATTTTCTTGACTGTATATCTCTTAAATGTCAACATATACACGTGTGAATTAGTTTATGAAGATTTTTCAATGTCCAGAACCATGATCAGAGAGTAAAAAAGGCATAAGGTTCACAATGGTGTAAAACTAAAATGGGATATACTGGGCTAGGATTCGAGTTACAGGAACAAGGGCCAAACCAACCACCCAAGAATGGAATCGTCGAGCGAAAACACTTGACAACCTCCTGGAAGCAGATTTTCTTGCCACAAGACCTTTCTCCATCAATTAGGAATTTGATGCCGTCAATATAAATTGTAGCCATTTTTTGAGTGTTAATTTTTTGGTGTCTAATCCGCATATATATCACCATTTCTATTGATTTTCTTGACTGTATATCTCTTAAATGTCAACATATACACGTGTGATTTAGTTTACGAAGATTTTTCAATGTCGAGAACCTCGATCAGTGAGTAACAAGGCGCAAGGTTCACAATGGTGTAAAACTTAAATGGGATATACCGGGCTAGGATTCGAGTTACAGGAACAAGGGCCAAACCAACCACCTAAGAATAGAATCGTCGAGCGAAAACACTTGACAACCTCCTGGAAGCAGCTTTTCTTGCCACAAGACCTTTCTCCATCAATTAGGAATCTGATGCCGTCACTAAACACATTCCTAAAATTGTAGCCATTTTTTGAGTGTTTATTTTTTGGTGTCTAATCCACATATATATCACCATTTCTCTTGATTTTCTTGACTGTATATCTCTTAAATGTCAACATATACACGTGTGATTTAGTTTACGAAGATTTATCAATGCCGAGAACCTCGATCAGAGAGTAAAAAGGCCTAAGGTTCACAATGGTGTAAAACCAAAATGGGGTATACCGGGCTAGGATTCGAGTTATAGGAACAAGGGCCAAACCAACCACCCAAGAATGGAATCGTCAAGCGAAAACACATGACAACCTCCTGTAAGCAGCTTTTCATGCCACAAGAGCTTTCTCCATCAATTAGGAATCTGTTTTCATCACTAAACACATTCCTAAAATTGTAGCCATTATTTGAGTTTTTATTTTTTGGTGTCTAATCCGCATATATATCACCATTGCTCTAGATTTTCTTGACTGTATATCTCTTAAATGTCATCATATACACGTGTGATTTAGTTTACGAAGATTTTTTAATGCCGAGAACCTCGATCAGAGAGAAAAAAAAGGCGTAAGGTTCACAATGGTGTAAAGCTAAAATGGGATATACCGGGCTAGAATTCGAGTTACAGGAACAAGGGCCAAACCAACCACCCAAGAATGGAATCATCGAGCGAAAACACTTGTCAACCTCCTGGAAGGAGCTTTTCTTGCCACAAGACCTTTCTTCATCAATTAGGAATCTGATGCCGTCACTAAACACATTCTTTAAATTTTAGCCATTTTTTGAGTGTTTATTTTTTGGTGTCTAATCCGCATATGTATCACCATTGCTCTTGTTTTTCTTGACTGTATATCTCTTAAGTGTCGACATATACATGTGTGATTTAGTTTACAAAGAGTTTTCAATGCCGAGAACCTCGATCAGAGAGTAAAAAAGGCGTAAGGTTCACAATGGTGTAAAACTAAAATGGGATTTACCGGGTTAGGATTTGAGTTACAGGAACAAGGGCCAAACCAACCACCCAAGAATGGAATCCTCGAGCAAAACACTTGACAACCTCCTAGAATCAGCTTTTCTTGCCACACGACCTTTCTCCATCAATTAGGAATCTGATGCCGTCACTAAACACATTCCTTAAATTGTAGTCATATTTTGAGTGGTATTATTTTTTGGTGTCTAATCCGCATATATATAACCATTGCTCTTGATTTTCTTGACTGTATATCTCTTAAGTGTCAACATATACACGTGTGAATTAGTTTATGAAGATTTTTCAATGCCCAGAACCATGATCAGAGAGTAAAAAAGGCATAAGGTTCACAATGGTGTAAAACTAAAATGGGATATACTGGGCTAGGATTCGAGTTACAGGAACAAGGGCCAAACCAACCACCCAAGAATGGAATCGTCGAGCGAAAACACTTGACAACCTCCTGGACGCAGCTTTTCTTGCCACCAGAACTTTCCCCATCAATTAGGAATCTGATGTCGTCACTAAACACATTCCATAAATTGTAGCCATTTTTTGAGTGTTTATTTTTTGGTGTCTAATCCGCATATATATATATCACCATTTCTATTGATTTTCTAGACTGTATATCTCTTAAATGTAAACATATACACGTGTGATTTAGTTTACGAAGATTTTTCAATGTCGAGAACCTCGATCAGAGAGTAAAAAGGCGCAAGGTTCACAATGGTGTAAAACTAAAATGGGATATACCGGGCTAGGATTCGAGTTACAGGAACAAGGGCCAAACCAACCACCTAAGAATAGAATCGTCGAGTGAAAACACTTGACAACCTCCTGGAAGCAGCTTTTCTTGCCACAAGACCTTTCTCCATCAATTAGGAATATGATGCCGTCACTAAACACATTCCTTAAATTGTAGCCATTTTTTGAGTGTTTATTTTTTGGTGTCTAATCCACATATATATCACCATTTATCTTGATTTTCTTGACTGTATATCTTTTAAATGTCAACATATACACGTATGATTTAGTTTATGAAAATTTATCAACGCCAAGAACGTCGATCAGAGAGTAAAAAGGCCTAAGGTTCACAATGGTGTAAAACTAAAATGGGGTATACCGGGCTAGGATTCGAGTTACAGGAATAAGGGCCAAACCAACCACCCAAGAATGGAATCGTCAAGCGAAAACACATGACAACCTCCTGTAAGCAGCTTTTCATGCCACAAGAGCTTTCTCCATCAATTAGGAATCTATTTTCGTCACTAAACACATTCCTTAAATTGTAGCCATTATTTGAGTTTTTTTTTTGGTGTCTAATCCGCATATCACCATTGCTCTTGATTTTCTTGACTGTATATCTCTTAAATGTCATCATATACACGTGTGATTTAGTTTACGAAGATTTTTTAATGCCGAGAACCTCGATCAGAGAGTAAAACGGCGTAAGGTTCACAATGGTGTAAAGCTAAAATGGGATATACCGGGCTAGGATTCGAGTTACCGGAACAAGGGCCAAACCAACCACCCAAGAATGGAATCGTCGAGCGAAAACACTTGACAACCTCCTGGAAGGAGCTTTTCTTGCCACAAGACCTTTCTTCATCAATTAGGAATCTGATGCCGTCACTAAACACATTCCTTAAATTTTAGCCATTTTTTGAGTGTTTATTTTTTGGTGTCTAATCCGCATATATATCACCATTGCTCTTGTTTTTCTTGACTGTATATCTCTTAAGTGTCGACATATACACGTGTGATTTAGTTTACAAAGAGTTTTCAATGCCGAGAACCTCGATCAGAGAGTAAAAAAGGCGTAAGGTTCACAATGGTGTAAAACTAAAATGGGATATACCGGGCTAGGATTCGAGTTACAGGAACAAGGGCCAAACCAACCACCTAAGAATAGAATCGTCGAGCTGAAAACACTTGACAACCTCCTGGAAGCAGCTTTTCTTGCCACAAGACCTTTCTCCATCAATTAGGAATCTGATGCCGTCACTAAACACATTCCTTAAATTGTAGCCATTTTTTGAGTGTTTATTTTTTGGTGTCTAATCCACATATATATCACCATTTATCTTGATTTTCTTGACTGTATATCTTTTAAATGTCAACATATACACGTATGATTTAGTTTACGAAAATTTATCAACGCCAAGAACCTCGATCAGAGAGTAAAAAGGCCTAAGGTTCACAATGGTGTAAAACTAAAATGGGGTATACCGGGCTAGGATTCGAGTTACAGGAACAAGGGCCAAACCAACCACCCAAGAATGGAATCGTCAGCGAAAACACATGACAACCTCCTAGAAGCAGCTTTTCTTGCCACAAGACCTTTCTCCATCAATTAGGAATCTATTTTCGTCACTAAACACATTCCTTAAATTGTAGCCATTATTTGAGTGTTTTTTTTTGGTGTCTAATCCGCATATATCACCATTGCTCTTGATTTTCTTGACTGTATATCTCTTAAATGTCAACATATACACGTGTGATTTAGTTTACGAAGATTTTTAATGCCGAGAACCTCGATCAGAGAGTAAAAAGGCGTAAGGTTCACAATGGTGTAAAGCTAAAATGGGATATACCGGGCTAGGATTCGAGTTACAGGAACAAGGGCCAAACCAACACCCAAGAATGGAATCGTCGAGCGAAAACACTTGACAACCTCCTGGAAGGAGCTTTTCTTGCCACAAGACCTTTCTTCATCAATTAGGAATCTGATGCCGTCACTAAACACATTCCTTAAATTTAGCCATTTTTTGAGTGTTTATTTTTTGGTGTCTAATCCGCATATATATCACCATTGCTCTTGTTTTTCTTGACTGTATATCTCTTAAGTGTCGACATATAACATGTGTGATTTAGTTTACAAGAGTTTTCAATGCCGAGAACCTCGATCAGAGAGTAAAAAAGGCGTAAGGTTCACAATGGTGTAAAACTAAAATGGGATATACCGGGCTAGGATTCGAGTTATAGAACAAGGCCAAACCAACCACCCGAGAATTGCGAATCGTCGAGCGAAAACTACTTGGACAAAACCTCCTGGAAGGGGCTTTTCTGCGCACAAAGACCTTTCTTCAATCATATTAGGAACTCTGCATGCCGTCACTAAACACATCCTCTTTAAATTTTAGCCATTTTTGTAGTGTTTATTTTTTGGTGTCTAACCGCCCTATGTATCACCATTGCTCTGGGTTTTTCTTGACTGTTATTCCTTAATGTGTCGAACATATACTATTGCTGTATTTAGTTTACGAAGATTTTTCAATGCCGAGAACCTCG